>NC_091515.1:18671646-18858574 GCF_947461875.1 Haliaeetus albicilla | reverse complement strand
TAGTTATGATTACTGTCATCTGTATTGCAATAAGTTGTATCAAATGCGCGGCAGTGAAGTCTGTAGTAACGGTTAAGTATACTCCCTTAAAACCTGTTTGTGCGCTGGATATTCCTGTGTCAGATATTCCACTTTAATTCTAGACCAGAATGGAATGATGGCCCACAATGAGCGTCAAATTCATCAGACTGCGCTCCCTTTTAACTTTGGAGGCAACAGGTGAATGACTGTACTTCCACTCCAAGGAAACCGGTCGAATAGTGACTGTTGTCATGGGGTGGATTGTGTGGCAGTACACTCCCCCCAGCAGGAAATGAAACTTCTCCAGGCAGGGAGAAGAGAAAAAAAACCCCAAACCCTAGAGGCCGCAGGTTGAAAGTTGAACAGACCAATCGAGACGTGCCAGGTACACTGAAGTGACCTTCTTGGCCAATAGGGATTAAATGACCACAGATCAGATTCGACAAGGGTATAAACAGGACCCCACCGGAGGACATTGTCCTGGTTTCAGCTGGGATAGAGTTAATTGTCTTCCTAGTAGCTGGTACAGTGCTATGTTTTGAGTTCAGTATGAGAAGAATGTTGATAACACTGATGTTTTCAGTTGTTGCTAAGTAGTGTTTAGACTAATGTCAAGGATTTTTCAGCTTCTCATGCCCAGCCAGCAAGAAAGCTGGAGGGGCACAAGAAGTTGGCACAGGACACAGCCAGGGCAGCTGACCCAAAGTGGCCAACAGGGTATTCCATACCATGTGACGTCCCATCTAGTATAAGAACTGGGAAGTGGGGGCAGGGAATCGCCGCTCGGGGGACTAGCTGGGTGTTGGTTGGCGGGTGGTGAGCAATTGCCCTGCGCATCATTTGTACATTCCAATCCTTTTATTACTACTGTTGTCATTTTATTAGTGTTATCATTATCATTATTAGTTTCTTCTTTTCTGTTCTATTAACCCATTCTTACCTCAACCCACGAGTTTTACTTCTTTTTCCTGATTTTCTCCCCCATCCCACTGGATGGTGGGGAGTGAGTGAGCGGCTGCGTGGTGCTTAGTTGCTGGCTGGGGTTAAACCACGACAGACATATTGGAATCAGTCCTCCTCGGAGCAGCGGGTCTGCAGTCGGGGACTCCCCCTTGGGTCGGGGCACCGCCCAAGGTAACTCCTCAAGGGAGACAGCCCTCATCTTTTAGGTGAGTGATATGTGCATTTTGAGTCATCGCTTTTGAATCTTAAGGATTCTTAAGTTGGCTGTGTAGTACTAATTCCCCTTACATCATTGAGCCTGTGGTTCACTTAATGTTATCGGAGTTCTAACTAACTTTTTACTGAAGAATAAATCTGACTTTTAACACCTGTTGAATTTGGTTGTGCATGCCTCTGTAACAAGGTCATCTTGTCCACCCCCCCCCGCTCAAGCAGAGCCAACTAGATCCAGTTGCCCAGGACCATGTTCTGATGGCTTTTGAATATCTCCAAGGAGGGACACTCCACAACCTCCCTGAGTAACCTGTTCCAGTTGCAGTGAGAGACTAATTTGTGCCAGAGCTTAGCACTAGTGACTAAAGTAAATGAAGCCTTAGGCCGCATGAATTGTACTTTAACCTTTGTTTTTATCTATGGAAATGTAACCGGTAGGTGAGGAAGTATAAGTAAAACTTGAACTACACGATATTCTGTAACAAAAAGATAAGGAAATGTCTCAAGACACAGACAAAAAGGGTGCCTGGAGGCTGCGAGAGCAAATCAGAAGAGAAGACCCCAGACTCTGCGAACAGGATTGGATGAGCAGAAGTGCCATCAGGAAATGAAGTTGGCTGCGTAGTACTAATTCCCCTTACATCATTGAGCCTGTGGTTCACTTAATGTTATCGGATTTCTAACTAACTTTTTTCTGAAGAATAAATCTGACTTTTAACACCTGTTGGATATGATTGTGTGTGCCTCCGTAACAATATCTTACTTCCTTTTGACACAGCTGTAGCTTGTCTGGAGATGCACAATGCCTCTTGGTTGTTAACATGGTACATAGTTATATAGTGTCAAATAGTCATAATTTTAACTAGCTATTAGTAAATCATCTACATATTGCACTAAAACTGATCCACCAGGTAACTCAATATCCTTTAAATCTTCTTTCAGTGTCCGGGAAAATATAGTGGGAGACCCAGTAAATCCCTGTGGAATGCGAGTCCATGTTAACTGCTGTCCTTTCCAAGTGAAGGGAAACAACGATTGACTCTCTTCATCTATTGGGATGCTGAAAAATGCAGCAGTCTCATCAATCACAGTAAAGTATTTAGCTCAGTATGGTATCTATAGGAGCGCAGTGGAGGGATCCGGTACCACAGGATGTGGAACAATCACATATTGATTAATAGCTCTCAGATCTTGAACAAACCTTAATTCTGGATCTCCATCCTTATCTAACCTATTTTTCTTTATTGGCAAAATCGATGTATTATACAAAGCCTCACATTCGCTTTAAAATACCCTTAACAAGATATTGATCGATTTGTTTTTGAATACTCTTTTCTGCTTCCCAGAGGACTGGGTATTGCTTTACCATGGGAGGTGATCCTCCCTCTGTTTTTATGTGGACTGGATGTGCTGATTTTAATAATCCTACATCTCTTCCTGATTTACTCCACAATTCCTGGGGCATGTCCTTCAATTCCTCCGGTATTTTCAACTCTGACTCTCCCGCATCAGATACAACACATAACCCTGCAATTATCAAATCAGTACCCCTAGGGGACAGATGCAATTGCACATCTAAAGCTTGTAATAAATCTCTCCCCAATAAACAAGCTGGTGACTCTTCAGCTATTACAAATCTTCCCCAAATTCCCTTGTTACCTATCAATAGCAATAATGGTTTACTGAGGGCATGTTCCCCTTTCCTGGTCACTCCTTGAATCGTTACTCTATCTTGAGACATGGAGTCTTTCGGTATAAAATTTAGAAGGGACAGTGTCACTCCTGTGTCGACTAGGAATTCAATTTCTTTGTTTCCTATTTTCCCAATTATGTGTCCTCTATGGTCTAATTTAGTTTTCCACATCCCGTAAATCTCAACTTCTACAGAGTCTTCTAAGTCCCCTTCCCCCTGTCATTGTTGTCCCGAGTTACCGCCCTCCAATCTCGGTCCTAAGAATTCTGAATTCAATCCCCTTTGGGGTCCTCTAGGTCGGAGCGGGCATTCTCTCTTCCAATGACCACTTTCCCTACAATGATTACATCTGTTTACCCAGTCATCTCCAAATTTACCTGCTCCTCCGTATCCTTGACCTATTCCACTTCTTCCTCTACCCTTTCCTCGGGAAGGGGAAAATCCTCTTCCCTTCCCTCTCAACTGCAAGCCTTGTGTTAACGCTGCTGTCAAGAGACTCGCTTCACGTTCCTTTTCCTTTCTCCTTCACTTTGCCAGTTCCATTCTCTGTTTTTCTTCTCGACTGTCATATACAAACACAGCCACGCTTAAGAATTTTGTAATGTCTCTCCTTGCAAACCAAGCATATGTTCTTTGAAATACTTCCTTATATCTGCTACAGCTTGATCCACAAACACACTTGCTGCCAATTCATTATTAAAATCCTGGAGAGTCAACAAGGCCTGTCGCAATCATCTCCGGTAGTCGCTGGAGTGTTCCTCTAGCCTCTGTCTACATTCCTGTACTTTAGTCCAATTTACTCTTATCTCCCCGCAAGCTCTAATCGCATCTATCAGATTTCTAACCACTGTTTGGCAATTATCTCTAGCTGTTTGATTATTATAATCCCAATTAGGATCAACCTGAAGTCAGGCAGTCTCATTTCCCGTTACCTGTAGGGATAATTCCGCATGCTTTTCAATTATCTTCTCTCCCATCTGCATGGAATAACTCTCTCAATAACAGGTTAACATTGGCCCAGGATGGATTATATCCCGAACAAATATTGCAAAATAATGATGCACACTGAACCGCATCTTCCCTTAACCTGGGCATTTGATTTCCCCACATAACCAAATCCCTGCGGTTCCAGGGGTGATAGGTGTATACATGTAACACTAGAGGTGGGGGAGGAACATTCCCCTCCCCCGCCGCTACTGGCTGCATTGCAAGAGGATTAGGTATAACATTAGAAACCATAGAGTAAAGCCCAGCAGAAGCAGTGGGGACAGCAGAGGCAATTGGGGGGGGAATTCAACAAGTGATACAGAAGGAGGAGTATAGGGTGGTGCAGAGACCGTCTCTGCAGGTGCCTCGGTTAAATTACTCACAACTGCTGCAGCTAAAGTTCCTCCTCAAGGTTTTCGTACTCCTTTTCGACCGTCCTCTTTATGGCAGTCATATGCCCATACATACCAATAATCCATTTGCTGAGGTTTTTCATCCTCCAAAATTTTCCGGAGCGTAGCCAATTTCTTTAATTCAAAGGATCCTTCGAAGAGCCATCCCCCCCCTCCTGTAAGTGCTGGCCAGTCTTCCTGACACAAAATGACTGCTCGTTTTTTCAATAAACCTGAAACTCCATTTATCTTTCTCCAATTCTCTAGTACCTCAGCCAAGGGCGCCCCCTTCTTTATGCTGGGTATATATTCCCCATTCTAGCGCGCTTATACCTTTACCAGAATTTAGTTGCGGAATTTTAAGACTCACCAGTCGGGGCCTCCCATTCCACAAAGTTCCCAGGTGAACTCACCCGATGCCAGCAACTGGAAGTCTATAGACAAGAGGATCTGGCAGCGGTCACCTGGTGTGCCATCTCGGGTGCCAAAACTGCTGTAGGAATTATGCAGCCGCCACCTAGATCGTGGTAGCAATTACACGGACGCCACCTCAACAGGGCTCGTCCCTAGGTTCCATTTTAATAAAAGAATCGGGGTTCCTTCTTCTACTATGTTTAATATGCAATAGTAGCTACTGCTCGAGCTGGGTGCCTCCGAAGAGGGACCCTGCCTGTCTATTGTTACCGGATTTTATAGTCTCTATAGGTCGCTTCATTTCCTGATGGCACTTCTGCTCATCCAATCCTGTTCGCAGAGTCTGGGGTCTTCTCTTCTGATTTGCTCTCGCAGCCTCCAGGCACCCTTTTTGTCTGTGTCTTGAGACATTTCCTTATCTTTTTGTTACAGAATATCGTGTAGTTCAAGTTTTACTTATACTTCCTCACCTACCGGTTACATTTCCATAGATAAAAACAAAGGTTAAAGTACAATTCATGCGGCCTAAGGCTTCATTTACTTTAGTCACTAGTGCTAAGCTCTGGCACAAATTAGTCTCTCACTGCAACTGGAACAGGTTACTCAGGGAGGTTGTGGAGTGTCCCTCCTTGGAGATATTCAAAAGCCATCAGAACATGGTCCTGGGCAACTGGATCTAGTTGGCTCTGCTTGAGCGGGGGGGGGTGGACAAGATGACCTTGTTACAGAGGCATGCACAACCAAATTCAACAGGTGTTAAAAGTCAGATTTATTCTTCAGTAAAAAGTTAGTTAGAACTCCGATAACATTAAGTGAACCACAGGCTCAATGATGTAAGGGGAATTAGTACTACACAGCCAACTTAAGAATCCTTAAGATTCAAAAGCGATGACTCAAAATGCACATATCACTCACCTAAAAGATGAGGGCTGTCTCCCTTGAGGAGTTACCTTGGGCGGTGCCCCGACCCAAGGGGGAGTCCCCGACTGCAGACCCGCTGCTCCGAGGAGGACTGATTCCAACATGTCCTCCGGTGGGACCCCGTTTATACCCTTGTCGAATCTGATCTGTGGTCATTTAATCCCTATTGGCCAAGAAGGTCATTTCAGTGTACCTGGCACGTCTCGATTGGTCTGTTCAACTTTCAACCTGCGGCCTCTAGGGCTTGGGGTTTTTTTTCTCTTCTCCCTGCCTGGGGAAGTTTCGTTTCCTGCTGGGGGGAGTGTACTGCCACAGACCTCCAGAGGTCCCTTCCAACCTCAATCGTTCTGTGATTCTGTCTCTACATGAGGAGGAAGGTGAAGAGGTTGCTCTGTGGCTTGCTTTAACTTTTCACTAGTCCCCTGGAAGCCCACATGGGTGCAATATAGGAATTACATTTCTACAGATTGGGAAATAACAGTGATAGTGGCTAAAAAAGGTCGTTGTGCCTCTTATTATATGTTCAACTACTGGTAGTAAACATTTATGAGAAAAACTGCATTAAGATTAATGAGAAACCAGGTATGCAAGACTGTTTTCTTCAGGCAGCTAGTCTTATTGCTGATATGTTAGAATATAGGTCACTTCATATATAGAAGTGTCTGTGATTCTTAGTGTCTTGTTTATACTTGGTTACAGCTAAAACTGTATTATGAAGGTATACTGGACTATAGTGACTGCAGTGAATTGTGCTGGGTGCCTCATTAACTAGGTGATGGACAAAAAAAAAACCCCAAAACAACGCCTTTATGCCCTGGTCCTGTACTTACATGCCTGCCTTAAATGTGTCCGTAAGTGTTTTTGTGATGAGAGCTTATGTCAGCAAGTTTTCCTTTGCGGTGCTTGACCTGTGTTTTTTCTTGTAGAGGGAAGAAAAACAGAGCTCAGTTTCCTAGTAGATTTGGAAAACAGATGACTATCTTAAATTTCTCACAAGTTTTGAGCTGGCCTGATACTTTAAATACTTAGGCAGGGCTGATCTCATGTAGTATGGAGCCCCAAGCAAAGCTCAGGCCCTACATTTTTTCCCCCTTTAAATTATAATTGGTTTGCTTTCTTGAGCTCCTCAAGGCTCATACTAGTTCTTAGTGTAGATTCCATCCCCTCTTCTTCCACTCTCCTGACAAATTTCCTCACCTCTTCAATCCAGGACTCTCTCCCAGGTTTCTACCTCAAATAGTTTCTGATACTACCAGTGAATCAGCTACTAGCTATGCTCTCAAGCAGTAGGTGGTTAGGAGATGAGTTTATGTGTTAATGGCTCTGTGCCCCAAACACTGACATCAGCTGAACATGATGGGTGCACATTTTATATATTGCCTGTGGACCAATCAGCTAATGCGCAGTAGCTTGATAAGGACCTTCAAAAACAGAGGATGCTAAATAGTTTACTTGGACTGCTTGTATGCATGACTTCATTTAGGCTGCTCAACTGTGGGATTGTGATTTAGCGATATGAGCAATTTTTTAATTATAGTTAAAGATCTTAAAATAGATGTAACAGATTTTGAGTTCACTGAGCTCTCACTTGATTAAACAGTGATTTATACATCTATAATGACTCTAACTAACTGACTTAAGGCATCATTTATGTCATGATGTGTGTGATATATGGATCTAAAGAGACTAAAGAGAAGGAAAAAGGAACTGACTGTTCCCTGCAAAACTGTTCGTTGTCAGAAAGATTTAAGAACTGTGTTTGACAACTGTGTTTAGATAGAGCAGGAATAAATGTATCTAAGTTCCTTGTGCTGTCTGGATGACATTCTCATTGTGTATATCTAGTCCAACAAACAAGGTTAGGAACTAGAGTTTTTAAGCTTTTGTATTATGTCACATTCTGTAACTTGTTCAAAAAGTTATATATTTATAAACATATAAAACTGATTATACAACTCTTGGTCTAACAAATTTGTCCTTCGCTCCAATCTTCACAGTGCTCATGGAAAATACTGTGTTTGCAGCTACGGGGTGGATACAGAGATCCCAAGACCCCGCTGGAGAAGTTCACACGCTGCCTGCACCTGATGCCGTGAAAAGCTGAAATCAGGACTCAGTAGTCAGGATGACTATTAAGTAGGTATTCTTTATTGCAGCGCTGGGCGCACAGGAGATCACTCCTCCTAATATGTGCGCTGCGCCAGGTCAGTTATACAACTTATATGCAAGTTATACATACATATTCATAGAAGTGATTAACATATTCATGATTTTCCTGATAACTCATTATCATAGGTAACCACCCATTCCCACATGCGCATTATAGTCTTTGGGTGGGCTTCAGAGACATCTGGTGGTCGTTTACTTCATCCACTCCTCTTCATCACCATGCCCCCTTGGTGAACTATAGCTTTTACTCCCGTGTTCTTGCTGACAAAACCACAGAGCTAGTTTCAGTCGGTTCTGCAGTCTTGAGGCATCCTGTGCCTCTTTATCTCATAGTGTCCTTGCATTCCATTCCCGAAGATAAGTTCCATTAAAAGATTACCGTATGCTTACATGTACGATCCACAATACCGCTGTTACATAGTTCATTGCTGCTGCTTGTTAAAAAGTTTTGGCTAGTAAATTTCCATCAAGCTTTCGCTTCAATCCCCCCTTTTTCTTTGTCATTGCAAATTCTTTTGCAATATTCTATAACATTCCATCCTTTTCAAGAGTCCGAGCAAAATATTTTCCTGTTTCTACCTGATGTCTAATCTTATTTCTTTTCCAGTCACTATACGTTTTAGCTGAATTCTGGCAACACCAAAGAAAACATTTGAAAAGCACACACACAAATATTCCTAAAATCGTCAGAGTAATTAATCCGATAAATAGTTGTTTTAACCATCCAAAATTAGGAAGCCAAGAAGTCAATTTATCCCATAAATCTGTAAAGCCCCATTCTGTATTGTCCTTAATAATTTCGTGGAAAATCCTAGTCTTTTCCCATATTTTGTGCAAGTCCTTTTCAACCTGCCCTTCTCAATTAATATAGCTGCAACAGCTCTGATCAATTACCGTGCACACTCCTCCCGCTTCTGCAGTTAATATGTCTAGGGCCATTCTATTCTGTACCACTACTTGTGATAGGGAAGCGATTTTGACTTGCATATTAGCAATAGCATTCGTAGAGGCGTTAAATATTTCATCTAAGGTAGCAGAGATGTTTACAATTGCTTTTTCCAACTCACTGATCCCTAGCATGGGGAATAACCACCGTACAAAACTATGAAATCATGAGGGTCGTTCTATCAAAGGATTTGAGGTTCTTTTTTGTACTTTTAGTAATAAGCTCCTCACAAATCCTGGGGTATCTGGGAGCGGTTATGTAGAGTATCCTGGGTGGTTAGTTGTCCTGCTGTACACACGCCATACCATTCTTTAGGTAGTGTCTTTCACGCATATCCATCTCCACATAACCACCACCATCCATAGGGCAATCTACAAGACCCCTTGGTCATTTTCAGACCATGTTGATATATTTCCAAACCAGGACCAGAACCACAATTTCTTTTTGAGCCTTGGCTCCAAACAGTCCCACCGTATGTGGTAGTTGCTGAATAATTTCAACTACATCCTATTCCTGTTATATATCTATATCCTAAGTCTGCAGATCTATTTTGCGGGTCCTTTTGACAGAACAAAGTATTGTTTGTTAGAGTGACTAGGTCAAATTGTGGTCCTTTGGAAGTATCATTCTCTTGGCCATATTTACAAGAATAATTAAAATTCCAAAACACATTTCGAGTCCAATTTGTACTGGCTATCCCATATAGTGGCAGTTTAGAGCCTCTAGGTAATGCTGTGCAAATCCAACAATCTTTTGCCCTAGTAGCGTTGACTAGTGTCTGAATTACCTGATAGTGAATATTGTCATTCCAAGCAGCAACAATGCCTATGGTAGATATTATAATTAAAATGCTTATGAGTTCATTTTCTTTTCCCATATTAATGTCTTTGTAGTTTTAATTTCAGAGGTCCCAAAGGTTTGGAAGTCCATTGCTTATCTGGGGCCTTCTTCACTCTGGAATAGTGAATCCAAGCTGGTTGTTCCTTTATCTTGATTGCAGTGAAAGTGGTCAGCAACACCTGGTAAGGTCCATTCCACTTCTCCTCTAGTGGATCACCTGAAAAATTCTTAATATAAACCCAATCTCCAGGGCTGAATGGGTGAATCGGGTGATCCAACCCCTTAGCTCTGGTTCCCAAAACATTCTTATTAATTTTCTCTAATTGCTTTCCCAAAGAGATAACATAATTCTGTAAATAAGAATTTCCCAACTGACTCAAATCCTCCCCTTGATACTTAGCCTGGTATGGTCTCCCATCCAATATTTCAAAAGGGCTCAGATTTTCCCTGGCTCTAGGTTTCACACGTATCCTAAGCAGTGCAATAGGTAGTGCCTGATACCAATATAGGTTTGCTTCTTGACATATTTTGGCTATCTGTTGTTTTATCATATGATTCATTTTTTCCACCTGCCCACTGGCTTGTGGCCTGTAGGGTGTATGTAACTGCCAATCAATTCCCAATAGTTTGCTGACCTGTTGCACTACTTGCGCACAAAAATGAGTACCCCTATCTGACGAGATGACCATAGGTACTCCAAATCGGGGTATTATGTCATTTAATAATACCTTAGTTACTTCTCTTGCTTTGTTTGTTCTACAAGGAAATGCTTCTGGCTATCCGGAAAAGGTGTCTGTAAGTACCAATAAGTATCTGTATCCCCCTTTTTTTGGAAGTTCAGAAAAAACAATTTGCCAGTGGTCCCCTGGTATGTTTCCTTTCCCAATGTTCCCTAATTGCACCCTGTTACCTGTGTTGGGGTTATTTCTCAAACATACCTCACATTGCTGAGTCACCTGTCGGATTGTAGTATATAAATTTTTCCCTATTAATTTCTGATTTAAATATTTGTACAAGGAGTCTGCCCCTCAATGTGTCCTATTGTGCTCCTCTTTGACAATTCCCCATACCTGTTTAGCAGGAACTATAATTCTGCCATCACTCAGGTGGGCCCATCCTTTGGAGGGAATCTGTCCTCCCATTTCTTTTATTAGATCTTTATCGGTTCTAGAATACTCAATACTTTCCTGTTCATCCCAATTCTTACCTCTGTTATCCGGAATTAATGTTAAGATCTTTTGCGTTCTTTCTGCTGCCTGTTTAGCCTCATAGTCAGCCAATCTATTACCTTTTTCCTGGTCAGTGTTACCTTTCAGGTGTCCTTGACAGTGCATGATGGCAACTTTGGTTGGCAATTGAATTGCCTTTAGTAGATGAAGTATTTCCTCAGCATGTTTGATCTGTTTTCCTTGTGCAGTTAGCAGTCCTCGTTCCTTCCAAATTGCTCCATGAGCGTGGACAATTCCAAAGGCATATTTGGAATCTGTCCATATATTTATCTTCTTTCCTTTTGCCAATTCCAGGGCCCTAATCAGGGCAATAATCTCAGCCTTTTGAGCTGATGTTCCAGCAGGTAACGATTGGGACTCAATTACCTTACTTGCTGTTGTCACCGCGTACCCGGCCTTTCGGATACCTTGTCGGACAAAGCTGCTTCCATCCATGTACCAGGAGTCCTGTGCATCCTCCAGGGGTTCTTCTTTCAAATCTGGTCTGCTAGAGTACATGGTTTCTATGGTTTCTAAGCAATCATGTGTCAACGGTTCAGATGTCACCCCACTGAGAAAAGAAGCTGGGTTCGTAACATTAGTCACTTCAATATTACCATCGTCCGGTTCAACCAGAATGGCCTGGTATTGTAAAAATCGGGACGGGGAAAGCCAATGATTTCCCTTCTGTTCCAGTACTGCTGATACTGTATGTGAGACCAGTACTGTGATCTTTTGGCCCAAAGTGAATTTCCAAGCCTCTTGGATGTTTAGCACTACGGCTGCCACGGCTCGTAAGCATCCTGGCCATCCTTTACTTAATTCATCAAGCAGTTTAGAAAAATAGGCCACAGCTCTTTTGTAAGGTCCTAGCTGTTGGGCTAAGACTCCTAGAGCTATGCCTTGCTTCTCATGAGAAAACAGCCAGAATGGTTTAGTAACATCAGGTAGGCCCAAAGCTGGGGCTCTCATTAGTTCCTTTTTAAGCGTTTCGAATGCATTTTGAGCCTCTTGGGACCAAGTCAATTGAGTAGGATTGTTTTTTAAAAGTTCATATAAAGGCTTTGCTATTACTCCATAATTATAAATCCATAATCGGCACCAACCTATCATTCCCAAGAATGTCCTGAGTTTTAGGACAAGAGGAAATGGCCTCAAGTTGAGGCAAGGGAGATTTAGGTTGGATATTAGGAAAAATTTTTTTTACTGAGAGGGTTGTCAGGCATAGGAATAGGCTGCCCAGGGAAGTGGTTGAGTCACCGTCCCTGGAGGTATTCAAAAAGCGAGTGGACGGGGTACTTCAGGACATGGTTTAGTGGGCATGGATGATGGTTGGACTCTATGATCTTGAAGGTCTTTTCCAACCTAAATGATTCTATGATTCTATGATTCTTTTATTGTCTGAGGGAGAGGAGTTCTGCAGATGGCTTCTTTTCGGTCTGTTCCTAATTCTTGTTATCCTCCAGATAGCTCGTACCTGAGGTAGGTTACCTGTTTCTGCACCATCTGAGCCTTCTGTTGAGAAACTCGATATCCATTTAATCCCAAAAAATTCAACAAACTTACAGTCCATTGTATACAATCAGGTTTCGTTTCAGTTGCTATTAGTAAGTCATCCACATATTGCAAAAGGGTTCCATCTCTGGAGGGAGGGTCCCATGTTTCAAGCTCCCATGCTAATTGGTTTCCAGAAATTGTTGGACTGTTCTTAAAACCTTGGGGTAACACTGTCCAGGTAAGTTGGGTTTTCCTACCAGTAGTAGGACTTTCCCATTCAAATGCAAACAAATTTTGACTTTCTTTGGCCAAAGGGAAACAGAAGAATGCGTCTTTTAAGTCTAATACTGTAAACCATACCTGATTACTTCATAATTTAGTGAGTAAAGTATAAGGGTTGGCTACCACAGGGTGTAAATCTTCAACGATTTTATTCACTCCTCTTAAATCCTGTACTACCCTATAAGTTCCATCCGGTTTCTTTACCAGTAATATGGGGGTATTATATTCTGATTCACATTCCACTAACAGTCCATGCTGTAAAAAATTATTAATTGGGCTTTCTATCCCTTTTTGGTCTTCTAGTTTCAAAGGATATTGCTTTTGTCGTACCGGACTGGTTCCTTCCTTGAGCTCTATGACTATAGGAATGGCATTTTTCACCCTCCCGGGAGTCCCTGTGGCCCATACTCCTGGATATACCTGATTAATAATTTCTTCGGTTTCGGGGGTCATTGCGGCAGACTTCCCAGGGTACATTAGGGCTAGACTTAAAATCTCAATTAATTGATTTTCCTTTACTTTTAATTCCATAGTCCCATGTTTAAAAGTTATCACCACTCCTAATTGTTCTAATAAATCCCGACCCAATAGTGGTTTGGGAGAATTTGGCAAATACAAAAATCAATGTATCCCAATTTGCTTCCCTAACTTGAATTTGAGGGGTTTTAAGAAGAACACTTTTTCCTGTTGGCCAGTAGCTCCTTTTACATTTACAAAGTCTTTACTTACAGGTATCAATTCTTGATTTAAAACAGAGAAAGAGGCTCCCGTATCCACCAAAAATTCTACTTCTTTCCCCAATTTCCCTAGCTTAATTTTAACCAGTGGATCCGCTAGGGTAGATGCCCCAGGTCCCCGTCAGTCGGCCTCCGCTTCCGCTATCACAGCCTGTTGTACTCCCTTACGTTTCGGGCATTCATTTTTCCGATGTCCTTCCTCCTGACAATACGCACACTGGTTTCTTCCCAATACCCGTTCTATCCCTCTTCTGTTCCCAAAGGGGCTTCCTCTCCCACATCCTCTAAATCGTCCTCCATTTACCATTCCTTTCCATTCCAAAGCTGCCACCGTCGCTGTCGCCATTACTTTTGTTAATTTTCATTTATCTGTATCCTCTCGATTTCTAAAAATTCTCCACGCTTCTTCAAGCAACTTCTCTAAGTCCCTTATATCAGGCCCTTTTAACTTCTGTAACTTTCTCCTTATATCTGTAGATGACTGTCCCAGAAACAAAGAGACAAGCTGTTGCTGTCCCACATCTGAAGAAGGATCTAGGGTAGTGTATTTTCTCATGGCATTTCTTATTTGATCTAGAAATTCAGTAGGGGTTTCTTTTGGCCCCTGTTTGACAGCATATAATGCGGACCAGTTTACAGCCTTTGGAATCGCATTCTCTAGTCCCAACTTAATCCAATCTCGATATCGTCTAGCATTCTGTAATCTCGAGCATCATTGGGATCCCAGTGTGGGTCAGTCAGGGGGACGTGGTCATCTACATTCCCCTGTAAAGTTCCTCCAGTAATCTGGGCCTGTATGTGGTTTAATACCATTTGTTTTACTGTTTCTGTCATTTCTCCTAAAATTAAATCTACATCTGACCAATCGGGATCCTGATTTCTTACTATTAATTCAAATCACTTTGCCACTTTAATGGGGACATCTCGATATCCCTTAGATACCTCTTTCCAGGCATCCAGATCAGCGGTGGAAAAAAATTGATCATGGGGAGGTTTACACGGCACCAGGCTTGCTAGCGACACATGGTATCCAGCTATCTCAAAGGGGGAAAAGGATTCTCGCTCATGAGATGGTGGGGCTCATAGAGAGGGCTTTAAACTAGGTTTGAAGGGGGTAAGGGATAAAACTAGGTGCACCAGAGATGAGCCTGGGGGCAGCATGCCAATGTTAGGGGTGGAATCGATAGCCTAGCTCAAGTGCATCTATGCCAATGCACGCAGCATGGGCAATAAACAGGAGGAGCTGGAAGCCATCGTGCAGCAGGATAGCTGTGACTTAGTCGCCATCACGGAAACATGGTGGGACGACTCCCATGACTGGAGTGCTGCAATGGATGGCTACAAGCTCTTCAGAAGGGATAGGCAAGGAAGGAGAGGTGGTGGGGTGGCTCTCTATGTTAGGGAGTGTTTTGACTGTACAGAGCTACACGATTCTGATGACAAGGTGGAGTGCTTATGGGTGAGGATGAGAGGGGAAAGGCCAATAGGGCAGATATTGTGCTGGGAGTCTGTTATAGACCACCCAACCAGGTTGAAGAGACAGATGAATCAGTCTACAAGCAGCTGGCAGTAGTCTCAGAATCGTGTGCCCTTGTTCTCGTGGGGGACTTCAACTTTCTGGACATCTGCTGGAAATACAACATGGCAGAGAGTAAACAATCTAGGAGGTTCCTGGAGTGTGTGGAAGATAACTTCCTGACACAGCTGGTAGGTGAGCCGACCAGGGGAGAAGCCTTGCTAGACCTACTGTTTACAAACAGGGAAGGACTGGTGGGAGGTGTGATGGTTGGAGGCCGTCTTGGGCTTAGCAACCATGAAATGATAGAGTTCTCAATTCTTGGTGAGGCAAGGAAGGGGGTTAGCAAAACCACCACTATGGACTTCCGGAGGGCAAACTTTGGCCTCTTCAAGGCGCTGGTTGAGAGAGTCCCTTGGGAGACGGTCTTGAAGGGCAAAAGGGTCCAGAAGGGATGGACATTCTTCAAGAAGGAAATCTTAATAGCTCAGGACCAGGCTATTCTCATGTGCCGCAAGTCAAACCGCCGAGGAAAACGACTGGCCTGGCTGAACAGGGAGCTTTTGCTAGGAGTCAAGAAAAAAAGGAGAGTCTATCATCTCTGGAAGAAAGGGCGGGCAACTTGGGAGGAGTACAGGGATCTTGTTAGGTCATACAGAGAGGAAATTAGAAAGGCAAAAGCTCAGCTAGAACTCAATCTGGCCACTATTGTAAGGGACAACAAAAAATGTTTTTACAAATATGTTAACAGTAAAAAGAATCCCAAGGAGACTATCTGTCCTTTAATGGATACAGAAGGGAACGTAGCCACCAGAGATGAGGAAAAGGCTGAGGTACTTAATGCCTTCTTTGCCTCAGTCTTTAATAGGGAGACCAGTTATCCTCAGGGCACTCCACCCCATGAGCTGGAAGGCGAAGATGAAGAGCAGAATATGCCCCCCTTAATCCAGGAGGAATTAGTTAGGGACCTACTATGCCGTCTGGACACCAACAAATCTCTGGGACCAGATGGGATCCATCCAAGAGTACTGAGGGAACTGGCGGGGGAGCTTGCCAAGCCACTCTCCATCATCTATCAGCAATCCTGGCCAACAGGGGAGGTCCCAGAGGACTGGAGGCTTGCCAATGTGACGCCCCTTTACAAGAAGGGTCGGAGGGAGGGTCTGGGGAACTACAGGCCTGTCAGCCTCACCTTGGTACCGGGGAAGATTATGGAACGGTTTGCCTTGAGAGCACTCACATGGCAAGTCCAGGACAAGCAGGGGATCAGGCCCAGTCAGCATGGGTTTACGAAAGGCAGGTGCTGCTTGACCAACCTGATCTCCTTCTATGACCAGGTGACCTGCCTAGTGGATGAGGGAAAGGCTGTGGATGTTATCTACCTTGACTTCAGCAAGGCCTTTGACACTGTCTCTCATGGCATACTCCTTGAGAAGCTGGTGTCTCATGGCTTGGACAAGTGTACTCTTCGCTGGGTGAAAAACTGGCTGGATGGCCGAGCCCAGAGGGTTGTGGTGAATGGGGTGAAATCCAGTTGGCGGCGGGTCACAAGTGGTGTTCCCCAGGGCTCGGTGTTGGGCCTGATTCTGTTTAATATCTTTATCAATGATTTGGATGAGGGGATTGAGTGCACCCTCAGCAAGTTTGCAGACGACACCAAGTTGGGAGGGACGGTTGACCTGCTTGAGGATAGGGTAGGAAGGCTCTACAGAGGGATCTGGACAGGCTGGATCAATAGGCTGAGGCCAATTGTATGAGGTTCAACAAGGCCAAGTGCCAGGTCCTGCAGTTCGGTCACAGCAACCCCCATGCAACGCTACAGGCTTGGGGAAGAGTGGCTGGAAAGCTGCGTGGCAGAAAAAGACCTGGGGGTGCTGGTTGACAGCCAGCTGAATATGAGCCAGCAGTGTGCCCAGGTGGCCAAGAAGGCCAATTGCATCCTGGCCTGTATCAGAAATAGTGTGGCCATCAGGAGCAGGGAGGTGATTGTTCCCCTGTATTCAGCACTGGTGAGGCTGCACCTTGAGTACTGTGTTCAGTTTTGGGCCCCTCCCTACAGGAAAGACATTGAGGTGCTGGAGCGTGTCCAGAGAAGGGCAACCAAGCTGGTGAGGGGCCTGGAGCACAAGTCTTATGAGGAGCGGCTGAGGGAACTGGGGCTGTTTAGCCTGGAGAAAAGGAGGCTGAGGGGAGACCTTATCACTCTCTACAACTACCTGAAAGGAGGTTGTAGTGCAGTGGGTGCTTGTCTTTTCTGTCAGGTGGCTGGAAATAGGATAAGAGGAAATGGCCTCAAGTTGTGCCAGGGGAGGTTTAGATTGGATATTAGGAAAACATTTTTTACTGAGAGGGTTGTCAGGCATTGGAACAGGCTGCCCAGGGAAGTGGTTGAGTCACCATCCCTGGAGGTATTCAAAAAGCCCGTAGACAAGGCATTTCAGAACATGGTTTAGTGGGCATGGTTGATGGTTGGACTCGATGATCTTGAAGGTCTTTTCCAACCTAAATGATTCCATGATTCTATGACTTGGCTCGTTATGCTTATGTTTGATGGGAATCCTATACGTAGGTGCTGTTGAAGGCAGTGCCTTGTCTGTGACAGTCTGTGTAGCCAGCTGTGTCAGTGTCCTGTGTATATCTGTACATGTCTGTGCATATCTCTGTGTGTGTGTCTCTGGGATACATGTTCTGCTTCACTACTGGTTTAACCTGCAAACAGGAAAAGTGGCAGCTGCATCCTTCAGCCTGGGCAGAGACCCTGGGTCCCTGGGCGCACGGGGCTGGGTCTCCTGTGGTCAGGCAGGAGGAAGTCCTGTGCTGGAGCTGCTGGAATTGGTGGCTGTTCTTAACATCGTTAACTATATATATATATATATAGTCTTAATTGATATTGAAATCTTTATGGTTGTAATTTTTTACAAACTTAGGGAACAAAAGATAAGCGATCGATGTAAATCACTTGGCTAAGTAACTCTTGACAAGACAATGGAATAGAAGGAACAAATCGACCTAAAACTAGGAACCAGAAACTTTAGTGGGCTGGTTGACCAAGAAGCTTGGCTATACCACATGAATCACTTAAAACCATGCCCTTTAGGTGAATTTAACTAATTATAATATGAAGACCACACCTCTAGGATTTAGGATACCCACCTCCACCTGAAGACCCTCACCCACTGAGCTTGTGCAGTGAAATTAAAAGACACTGCACCTTTAAATGAAGACGAGGACACTATACACCAATCAGCTTTAAGATATGGAATTATGGGCACCAGTAAAAGGTTGATAAACAATGAGTATGATAATTATGCTAATTTACAATGTATAAATGAATGACTGTTTTAGTGATGGGTGTGCTAGCTTTGTGGGGATACCCCCTAGTGTAGTCATATGTTTGAGTTTGGGCCTAGCCGTGGTGATACTGCTCAATTTAGGGTTAAACATGATACATTGTCCTTTAAGGAGGACCAGTACTCCATAGCTTCACTATGCAAGCCTGATTACTTTGTATAAACTATGCATGCTTTGCTAACGACTATGCCCTTGAAGAGGGAACTAAAGACTGATAAAAGGAAACATCCTGCTCCAGAAGGCACCAAAGGCCAGATGATTGCCAAAGAAGCATGAACTAAGGGAAAGGTAAAGGCAGCAGGGGGAGATTGTGACCTCTGACTCAATTCAAGGCTGGAAGAACTTGCCCCACACACACACCTGAAAGAAGCATGCATGCTAATTTACATAGCAAGCAAGGCTAATTTAAATATAACTGACCAATAGTAGATGAGAGGGTGACTATTAACCAATGAATGTAAATTTAGGCAGGTTTTTACTAATCATGTAACAGAATAAATACATTGTAGTTCTTTGGTATGGTGTGCCAGCTTTGTGGAGTTATCACCTGACACCCATCTCTGCACAGACATGAAATAAACAAACATCTCAGCTCTGTGTGTAAGATTGGTTCATTGCACACCGGGTATCGAACCCTGCTTTTGGGACAACACTAGCACCCCTTTCTGTGCAGAACTGGCAATAAACAGCTAATACCTCAACTTTGTGTTATTGGCTTGAACACCGGGTGAATGATCCCACAAGTTTTGGGACAACATTATCAGAGGGAGTACAGGATGATAAACAAATAAAGGTTCTAATTAACTTATAGTCCTGGACATTCTACTCACTAATCATCCTCTGTGGAAATTCCAACACAACTACACTGCACTTGACCTACTTACAAAGTATCAAATGGGTTGTGAGATACATTCAGTGGCTTTTAAAGAATAGCCAGAACATATTGCATGTCATTCAGGATGACCAAACAAAATTCTGAATTACCCTCCAAACACTGCATAAAAGGGCAGCCTAGACTGAAAACTTAATATCATTGCCATAAAACTGTTCCCACTAAACATTCATCCATTCAAACATAAACATGATACAGGGTAATGTCCATATAATAAATTAAAGAGCAATATATTTAACATATCATCTACCTTTGTCTCCAGTGGACCACGAGACTTTTGCCCTTAAACATATCATCAACTACTAAGCAGACTAATTAGATAACTATAGTAAGCCAAAAGTCAGAATTTGTTAGTTTTAATGGTGAGCAAAACCATGCAAGCTTTTAGTGCTGAAAATAGAGTGAAACTTTGAATAGGACCCTTTGTTGCTCAATAACCTAAATTTTAAGTTTAAAGCGATGTGGGATGTTAAATCCTGCAATCTTTCTATTATTAGATTTCAGTTCCTAAATGATTTTTGAAATTAGGACTTAGGACCTATTTTTATGTAATTACAGTGTAAATGAAGGTGAGGATAGAATATAACAAAAGTGAAGAAGGATGAGAAACAAAGGGATTTTATATTTAACTTCTGAAAATCAAGAGAAACCCTTCAGACATGCTATGATACTAGTTTGCTGTGCTACTTAGTTCACACAGGTGCTTTCCTGTATTGCTAAAGTTCTATCCAAAAATACAGTAAAGGAGTAGAAAAGTCAATATGTGAGTAGCATGAAAATTAGGGTTGATCTACCCTGTACAAATGTTCCAGCTGTTTTACTTGGTGCTTGCTCTGGAATGCTCAGTATGCCACTGATTTTTAAAGTACTGAGCATCAGCTGCTAAATCAAAAGAAAAGTGAAATTTCAAGAAACATACATTACAAGAAAGGCTTCAGAATGTCTTACCCAGTGAAAAGACCTTGCAGAGAAATAAAAATTAATATCTCACTCATAGTAAAATAACTCTTAGTTCCCCAGAAAATCAGTAAGAATGATGAATCTATTCTGATCAGAGAAGAAACAAAACCAAAAGTATTATTCAAATTATCGCTAGTGATAAGCCATGGAATGGCACGCCAATGTTTGAGGAACGGTGTGCTAGCAAGGTCCTTCAGTCTGCTCCATGATGTGATGAGTACACTGGAGCACATTTGAAATATACTAATCTGTGCAGCATGAGGAATAAACAAGAGGAACTAGAAGCTTTGGCCCAGTCCCAGAGCTACGACATCATTGGCATAAGCGAAACCTGGTGGGATGGGTCCTGTGACTGGGGTGCCATGATAGATGGTTATAGGCTCTTCAGGAGGGATAGGCAGGGCAGGTGAGGTGGGGGGGTGGCGCTGTATGTAAGGGAGAGGTTGGATTGTATGGCACTTACAGTTGGCAATGACACGGGTGAGAGCTTCTGGGTAAGGATGAAGGGGAAAGCAAATAAAGTGGATGTTGTTGTGGGAGTCTACTATTGACCACCCAGCCAGGACAACGATACCGAAGAATTATTCTACAAGGAATTAAGGGATATCTCTAGATCAGCTGCCCTTGTCCTTATAGGTGATTTTAACTTCCCAGACATCATAGAATCATAGAATGGTTTGGATTGGAAGGCACCTTTAAAGATCATCTAGTTCCAACCCCCCTGCCATGGGCAGGGATACCTTCCACTAGATCAGGTTGCTCAAAGCCCCATCCAACCTGGCCTTGAACACTTCCAGGGAGGGGGCATCCACAACTTCTCTGGGCAACCTGTTCCAGTGTCTCACCACCCTCACAGTAAAGAATTTCTTCCTAATATCTACTCTAATTCTACCCTCTTTCAGTTTAAAACTGTTACCCTTTGTCCTATCACTACACTCTCTGTTAAAGAGTCCCTCCCCATCTTTCCTGTAGGCCCCCTTTAAGTACTGGAAGGCTGCTGTAAGGTCTCTTCTATATAAGGTCTCTCTATAAGGAGCCTTCTCTTCTCCAGGCTAAACAACCCCAACTCTCTCAGCCTATCCTCATAGGGGAGGTGCTCCAGCCCCTTGATCACCTTTGTGGCCCTCCTCTGGACCTGCTCGAGCGGGTCCATGTCTTTCTTATGCTGGGCTGTTAGTGTGTGACTAACTGGGAAAGCATAAGCTTGTAGGAAAGTAGGAAGGAACTGTAGAGTATATATTAGCAGAAATATTTAGCTAGAGACGAGAACAGTGAAAAAGAGCTTTTTTCATATCTCCCATGTATATTAGAAATACGTGTTGCCACAAAATCTGTTTTCTAAGGTTATCAATTAATGAAATAATTGTTTCTAAGATGCTATACTAATTTAACAGGGAATGAGCTCCTGGCACATTTAAAATATCATTTACCAGTATAGTAGTAATAGCATCCTCAGAACTCTGCTACAAGTACTGAGAGTGTGACACTGCACACTCCTGGTGGTATGCAATGAGGACTGCTGATGTATCCGATCCCCTTCAATGAAGTGTAAAATAAAGCCCTCTGATTTGCTGTCTCATTTGAATGAACTTGGCAGCATAATTCTAAAACCTATTTTACCCTCTGTTTGGTCAATTAAAAAAAAGTGAACATGAAATTTAAATTAGTTACATGGAGAGCTGTCAAGTAATCTATTACAATGCAAAATCAGTGTTTTGACTTAGCTTTGGAAACAAAGCGGCAACAGAATTTGCATCTTTTAGTCATTTAGGAATTCTCAACAGGCACTATGAAAGGTTGGTAATAAAGTTAGTCACTTTACCTGTGCTGTCTTCCACAAAAATAAGATGCACTTAAAGTTATTGCTCATTGTGGGAGATGCAAGCCATAATTACTAATGAGCCTGTACAGAGAAAAAAGAAGCTGCACATTCAGAGACACACAGTATCTTTTCAAAATTATAAATGAAGATGTGAACATATTATTTGTCTTTAAAAAGGACTGATAATTGATAATTGTTGCCTCCTTTGAAAGGATTAAGAATTTCTGATTAGCTTTTGGGTCATGTACCCCACTTAGAGTGCCTAAGCTTAATGACACATTTCATTGAACTCCATCTAGCAAGCTTTATGCTTATGAAGGTGTTCCTTCTTGGTTGTTTTTCATCTGGGCTACAGAACGATTTGGTTGGAGGTTGACATTGATTAAGTGCAAGAGAATCATGTTTTACTATGACAGTTGCTAGGCCTCTGTCAACAAATCAATCTTCCCCCTTTGTTTTCTGCTTCTTTTTTTGGGGGGGGGGGGAGTGGGTGTGTCTTCTTAGCTCTCTTCTTAGCATCCTGCTGTTACTAGAGATGAAAAATATCTTTATAACTGTTTTGTGATTTAGCATTTTCTGATTTGCCAATGACATAAAATTGCTACCTGAAGGGAGTGAAGCTCTATCCTAAGATTCTCCAGAATTTAGAATATGTCTGGTAAACAGTGAATAAAGTCTATTTTAATACTGGAAGTAGGAAACACTCTTAGAGTTCATTCTTTTTCAAATTAAGAAGTTATGTGTGGAAAGCCTATGGGAACTTACAGAGACTACTGTAGATTTCAAGACCAAAACAGATTATTATGATACGCTTTTAGATTTCCTTTCTAGCATATGCACTGATTATTACCAAAACCTTATGGCCAACAACAAGAGAAATCAATTAAAAAAACCCCACAAACCACCCCCAAAATTTTCCAAAAACCACAGACAGTTGAGCAAATATTCTTTGAACATTTACCTATCTTTGAATACTGATGTGGTGGGTTGACCCTGGCTGGATGCCAGGTGCCCACCAAAGCCATTCTATCACTCCCCCCTCCTCAGCTGGACAGGGAAGAGAAAATATAACAAAGGGCTCGTAGGTCGAGATGAGGACAGGAGAGATCACTCACCAATTACCATCATGGGCAAAACAGACTCAACTTGGGGAAAATTAATTCAATTTATTCAGAAATAAAACCAAATCTCAGAACACCTTCCCCCCCCCACCCCTCTCTTCTTCCTGGGCACAACTTCACTCCCGGATTCTCTACCTACCTCCCCAGTGGCGCAGGGGGACGAGGAATGGGGTTTATGGTCAGTTCATCACGTTATCTCTGCCGCTTCATCCTCTTCAGGGGCAGGACTCCTCACACTCTTCCCCTGCTCCAGCGTGGGGTCCCACCCATGGGAGACAGTCCTCCACGAACTTCTCCAATGTGGGTCCTTCCCACGGGCTGCAGTTCTTCATGAACTGCTCCAGCATGGGTCCCTTCCACAGCGTGCAGTCCTTCAGGAGCACACTGCTCCAGCGTGGGTCCCCCATGGGGTCACAAGTCCTGCCAGAAAACCTGCTCCAGTGTGGGCTCCTCTCTCCACAGATCTGCAGGTCCTGTCAAGAACCTGCTCCAGCGCGGGGTTCCCACGGGGTCACAGCCTCCTTCGGGCACCCACCTGCTCCAGCATGGGGTCCTCCATGGGCTGCAGGTGGATATCTGCTCCGGCGCCTGGAGCATCTCCTCCCCCTCCTTCTTCACTGACCTTGGTGTCTGCAGGGTTGTTTCTCTTACATGTTCTCACTCCTCTCTCCGGCTGCCGTTTTCTGTCCCAGCAACTTTTTTCCCTTCTTAAAAATGTTATCACAGAGGCGCTACCACTATCGCTGATTGGCTCGACCCTGGCCGGCGGCGGGTCCATCTTAGAGCCAGCTGGTATTGGCTCTGTCGGACACAGGGGAAGCTTCCAGCAGCTTCTCACTGAAGCCACCCCTGTAACACCCCCCCCCCCCCCCCCCCACTGCCAAAACCTTGCCACACAAACCCAATACAAGTGAATATTAGACTATTCATAGATTCAAGTATGAATGATTTGCTATTGTGACTACTTTATGGACTGTAGGTTTTGGTCAAAAGGAAAAGGAAGGAAACGATACTCATGTTGCAAATTATTCTGTAGACTGATCACCAATATTTCAGCTGAGACACAAGTAAGGATGATCAGAAGCTTAAAAATTTCAAACTTTTAGAGAATTTGTTGCAATTTTAAAAGATGTTTGATTCTAAATTGTTACATCTTTATTACATGTAAGCAAAATTTAGAGACTGATTAAATTCATGAGGGCATTTAGGCCTCAAAAAGCTATTTTAAAAAGCCAAGGAGGAAGGTATCATAGCTCTTCTTCTCTCTTTTGTGATCTATAACAAGAATTCTCCAGTTAGGCCATAACCAGTCAACAAATGACATGAAAGTAGTTCATAAAAAGTAAATGAAAATTAGTGGTGCTTGTAGCCATGAGAGAGCAGGCATCTTTCAAAAATCACAGTGCAGTTCAGGAAAGGAGTAGGAAACAGAAATTATATTTTGATTGCTCAGGCTCTTCTGTCTATTTATGATATTCATTCTGCCATTTAAGCTTCCCGTATCTTCAAGTGGCTAAACATTCCCTCTTTTAGAAGAGCTGAGTACCAGTTCCTCCTCATCTTACTCCTGCCAGGTTATTCCTACTTTTATTTTCCCCAGTCTGACTGTTTATAGCAACTCATTGAAGAACTATGTTTAATCCAATAGTTGGGCTTCTCACTCAGGGCACAAAATACCTCTTGTTAAGAATAAGGATATAAATCTGGCTCCTTCACGTCTCAGGTGACCATTGGACTACATGAAATGAGGGGACAATGCTATAATTTTCTTGTGTGTGGTTTTGTAAATGATTCCTGAATTCCCTTATGGACATAGCTTGAAAGCTTTCACTTCAGAATTGTGTGCGTAAAATGCTATTTTGCAACAGAAGGTGCTGGTCTGATATGATCCCAATAAGAAAGGCACTCAGACTCTCTAAGCTATCATTCACAATTGTATTTATTAGATCTAATGCTGTAAGAAGAGAATAACATAGATAATCTTATGTCTCTTTTAGATGCTGGGAACCCTGAGCAGTGTAGCATCGAATAGGAGTCCAACCCATGTGCAGCACACTGGGCAGACCCTGTCCATAGAAGAAATTCTTCCCTTTCGGTCATTCAAACTATTATAGGATTTTCCTAAAAGAAAACAACTCTTCTCATAATTTCTACAGTCAAACAGAAAAAATGTTCTCATGAGAACTTCTTGCTGCACTTTTAGATTGTACTGGATCTGGCTGGGATAGAGTTAATTTTCTTCATAGCAGCATGTATGGTGCTGTGCTTTGCATTTGTAGCTAAAACAGTGTTGAAAACACATCAATGTTTTGGCTATTGCTGAGCAGTGCTTGCACAGCATCAAGGCTGGGCTGCGAGTAGGCTGGGGATGGGCAAGAGGTTGGGAGGGGACACAGCTGAGACAGCTGACCCAAACTGACCAAAAGGGATATTCCATACCATATAACATTATGCTCAGAAATAAAAGTTCAGGGAAAGAAGGAGTAAAGGGGGGGACGTTCATGGTTATGGCATTTGTTTTCCCAAGAACCCTTATGCATGCCAAGGTCCAGCTTTCCAGGAAGTGGCTTTGCTTTGCTTGCATGCACAGCTTTTGCTTTCCTTATTAAACTGCCATTATCTTGATCTACAAGTCTTCTTGCCTTCCTTCTGTTTCCTCCCCATCCTGCAGGAGAGGGGAGCGAGTGAAAGGGAGGATAGGCATTTGGCTGCTGGCTGGGGTCTACACACCACACCAGTAATTTGGAAAGGTAATGTAGAGAAATGTTCTTCACCAAATCCCTGATATCTTCCTTCATTTACAATAGTAGTATAGGGAAACATTTTATTTAAGATAAGTGACAGCTGCCCCACCACCAGCTTCTGGCAGAAATGCCACATTTACCAGAATATTCAAATGACATTTGAAATAAGCAATGTCAAATGTAAATATTTGTGTGTGCACTTACATTTGGAATCTCTGACATAATGCTTTATGGATTTTGATGAGCTAAAATGGAGAAAGCTTATACACAGAAATATGTTAACAATTTGTTGAGGATTTCAAAGTGTGTGTGGTGTCTGTATTTGCATCTGGTAGTCTGAAGATGAAATTGTAATGACTTTAAAACCCATGCCAGCTGGCTGTCATCCAGAACATAGAAAGACAGTGAACAGTCTAGATAGGAAAACTTGGTGCTTTTCTCTCAGGTCCTGAGTGGATAGGTATCTGGATTAGAAAATCATACTCAGAATTTTCAATCAACATTTTACAACCTACTTTCATCATAGATGTTAAAGTCGGTATGTGCTTAAAGCCTGACATCTTTTCTTGTAGAGAAGTGTTTCTTCAGGCAGAGCTTCAGCTATTACAGCAAGGACAAAGCTTTCCTTGAAATTCTTCACATGTTAATCACTGAAGTCTTCCTACCAGAATTGCCCTTAAAATAGATTTTCTTAAAAAAAGTATTCTATATTTGTATTGGGTTTGCATGGCAAAGTTTTGGTAGCAGTGGGGCTACAGGGGTGGCTGCTAGAAGCTTCCCCCATGTCCAATAAAGCCAATGCCAGCCGGCTCCAAGACGGACCCGCCACTGGCCAAGGCTGAGCCAATCAGCGACAGTGGTAGCACCTCTGTAATAACATATTTAAGAAGGGGAAAAAGTTGCTGCACAACAGCAACTGTAGCTGGAGAGAGGAGTGAGAAAATGTGAGAGAAACAGCTATGCAGACACCAAGGTCAGTGAAGGAGGAGGAGGAGGAGGTGCTCCAGGCACCAGAGAAGAGATTCCCCTGCAGTCCATGGAGAAGACCATGGTGAAGCAGGTTGTCCCCCTGCAGCCACGGAGAACCACATTGGAGCAGATATGCACACTGCAGCCCATGGAGGACCCCCATGCAGGGGCTGGTGGATATGTACTGAAGGAAGCTGTGACCCCATGGAGAGGAGCCCATGCAGGAACAGGTTTTCTGGCAGGAACTGTAGCTCGTGGGGGACCCATGCTGGAGCAGTCTCTTCCTCATGGACTGTTGTAGCGGTTGTGGTCACAACCTACAAGGGTTACCTGACCCATGGGTGTGTAAGATCGTGACCATAGGGTTCTTAGGATTTGTTTAACAGCTGGCTGAATATAAGCCAGCAGTGTGCCCAGGTGGCCAAGAAGGCAAATAGCATCCTGGCTTGTTGTATTGGGTCTGGCTGAGATGGAGTTAATACTCCCCATAGCAGCCCTCATAGCACTGTGCTCTGCATTGGTAGCTAGAAAGGTGTTGATAACACACCAGTGTTTTGGCTACTGCTGAGCAATGCTGGCACAGCATCAAGGCTGTCTCTCCAACATTTTTTCCCCCCCTCAACAGCAGGCTGGGGCTGGGCAAGATCTTGGGAGGAGACATAACCAGGACAGCTGACCTAAACTAACCAAACAGATATTCCATACCATATGACGTCAGCTCAGATATAAAAGCTAAGTAAAGGGAGGAGGAAGGGGGGCATTTTTGTCTTCCGGAGCAACCACTACGCGTACTGAAGCCCTGCTTCCCAGGAAGTGGCTAGACATTGCCTGCTGATGGGAAGTAGAGAAAAACATAATTTGTTTTTTCTTTGCTTTCGCGCGCAACCTTTGCTTTCACTTTATTAAACTGTCCTTATCTCGACCCACCAGCCTTTCATTATATTTTCTCTTCCCTGTCCAGCTGAGGAGGGGGAGTGATAGAGCGGCTTTGGTGGGCACCTGGGGCCCAGTCAGGGTCAACCTACCACACTAGTATGAGAAATAGTGTGGCCAGCAGGACTAGGGAAGTGATTGTCCCCTGTACTCGGCACTGGTGAGGCTGCACCTTGAGTACTGTGTTCAGTTTTGGGCCCCTCACTACAGGAAAGACATTGAGGTGCTGGAGCGTGTCCAGAGAAGGGCAACAAAGCTGGTGAGGGGCCTGGAGCACAAGTCTTATGAGGAGCAGCTGAGGGAACTGGGGCTGTTTAGCCTGGAGAAAAGGAGGCTGAGGGGAGACCTTATCGCTCTCTACAACTACCTGAAAGGAGGTTTTAGTGAGGTGGGTGCTGGTCTCTTCTATCAAGTAACTAGTGATAGGACGAGAGGAAATGGCCTCAAGTTGTGCCAGGGGAGGTTTAGGTTGGATAGTAGAAAAAAATTTCTTTACTGAAAGGGTTGTCAGGCATTGGAACAGGCTGCCCAGGGAAGTGTTGGTGTCACCATCCCTGGAGGTGTTCAAAAAGCGCGTAGACGAGGCACTTCAGGACGTGGTTTAGTGGGCATGGTGGTGTTGGGTTGATGGTTGGACTCAATGATCTTGAAGGTCTTTTCCAACCCGAATTATTCTATGATTCTATGATTTTATGTGAGCGATCTCCCTGTCCTTATCTCAACTCACAAGCTTTTTCATCTTATTTTCTCCCCTTGTCCTGTTGAGGAGGGGGAGTGAGAGAGTGGCTTGGTGGGTACCTGGCAGCCAGCCAAAGTTAACTCACCACAGTAAGCAAAAGTTAATCTTGAATAAGCACTTCCACTCTCTCTTATTGTTTTCTATTACTGATAATGTTCTGAATTTGTCACATTTTGGGATGAAAATTTCTATTCAGCTTTCTTGCAAAATCATGTATGTCAGATAAAAAAGTAATATTAATTTTAAAGTAATGTGAGAGATTTAGTTTTCAGGAAAGATGCCTACAAACTCTGTAACCAGCTAACATCTTGTTATGGGTTTGTGTGGCTGGGTTTTTTGGTAGCGGGGGAGGTGCCGCAGGGGTGGCTCCTGTGAGAAGCTGCTAGAAGCTTCCCCAGCTCCAACTCAGACCTGCCTCTGGCTAAGGCTGACCCAATCAGTGACAGTGGTAGCGCCTCTGGGATAGCATATTTAAGAAGGGGAACCTACAGTGAGTAGAGGGACTGGAATGTGAGAGGAACGCCTATGCAGATACCAAGGTCAGTGAAGAAGGAGGGGGAGGAGGGGCGCCGGAGGAGATGGATGCCCTTGCAGCCCATGGTGAGATGGCAGGCTGTCCCCCTGCAGCCCATGGAGGTGAGCGGTGGAGCAGATGCCCACTTGCAAGCCATGGAGAAGGCCACACCGGAGCAGTCAGATGCCCCCGAAGATGGTGGTGACTGCATGGGAAAGCCCTTTCTGGAGCAGCCTGTGACTGAAGATCTGCCCGCGGAAAGGACCCACGCCAGGGAAGTTTGTGAAGAACTGCAGCCCGTGGGAAGCACTCACTTTGGAGAAGTTCGTGAAGGACTGTCTCCCGTGGGAGGGACCCCATGGTGGAGCAGGGGACAAAGACAATGTGTGGTGAACTGACCCCAACCCCCATCCCCTGTTCCCCTGTGCCGCCGGGGGGAGGAGGTAGAGAAAACCAGGAGTGGAGTTGAGCCAGGAAGGAGGGAGGGGTGGGGGGAAGGTGTTCTAAGGTTTGGTTTTACTTCTCATTATCCTTGTTTTGATTTAATTTGTAGTAAATTAAATTGATTTTGTTTCTTCACCAAGTTGAGCCTGTCTTTTGCCCATGACCATAATTGGTGAGTGATCCCTCCCAGTCCATATATTTCGTTATGACATATATGAACTCTCGGTAAAATGGAGTTTATATAGGCACTTCCAGTTTTATCAATAAGCATTTGAAGCTGCTGAAAGGTTGAATTGATTTAAATTACTTTTCCTTTGATATTGAGGACCAATGACTGTTTTCTCGTTGTTGCATTGAAGGATCATGCCCAATGTAAGAGTCACTCTCTGAAAATTTCTGTGCTACATATGTTTCGCTAAAACTTTAGAAAGTGTACTTTTATATTTAATCCATCAGTGTAGTCTACAAATTTGCATGAGTAGACAGGCAACTGTGGTGTGGATGAGGCACTTGGTACCCTGAAAGTTCAGCACCTTAAAGTGTCATGTTCTTAGCCTTTCCTGATGAAGAATGAATAGAGTTGAAGCAGGATTTGACTGAAATGCCTAATGAAAAGCTAAGAGTTTTATGGCAACTGAGAAGATCCCCTCAGAAATATATTTTAAAAAGTATAAGGACAACTTTTATCCAAGATAAGAAGTGGCATGTGCCCCACCCACAAGCTTCTGGAAGAAGTCCCACACCCCTGCAGGCCACGTGTAGCATTTGCCCTGGGAGGAATGCCTTCTGGTCACATGGTCTGTTGTGATTGGCTGGCAGGACCAACCACCCCTTCCAATTTACCCGGAAGTACATCAGATGTGGAAGTCCCTTCCCCTACATACACAGGGGGCCACCATTTTGTTTCAGCCACCATTTTATGTCAAGGACACCCCATTTTATGGCAGGGAGCAGCCATTTTGTTAAAGTTCATAACCCATGTATTTTCATACTGCATTGTGATTGGCTGATGGCCATTTCTTCACACCATCATACCCTGTTCTCAGGCAGCCCTGTGATTGGCTACCTGCTTCCTTTGGACCAGGAAGTCCTCAGATATAAAAATATATACATTTATACATAATTGTGGTGGGTTGACCCTGGCTGGACACCAGGTGCCCACCAAAGCCACTCTATCACACCCCCTCCTCAGCTGGACAGGGAAGAGAAAATATAATGAAAGGCTTGTGGGTCGAGATAAGGACAGGGAAAGATCACTTACCAATTACTGTCACGGGCAAAACAGACTCGACTTGGGGAAAATTAATTCAATTTATTACCAATCAAATCAGAGTAGGATAATGAGAAATAAAACCAAATCTCAGAACACCTTCCCCCCACCCCTCCCTTCTTCCCAGGCTCAACTCTACTCCCAAATTCTCTACCTCCTCTCCCCCGAGCAGCGCAGGGGAACGGGGAATGGGGGTTGCGGTCAGTTCATTACACATTGTCTCTGCCTCTCCTTCCTCCTCAGGGGCAGGACTCCTCACACTCTTCCCCTGCTCCAGCATGGGGTCCCTCCCACAGGAGACAGTCCTCCATGAACTTCTCCAATGTGAGTCCTTTCCACAGGCTGCAGTTCTTCACGAACTGCTCCAGCATGGGCCCCTTCCACGGGGTGCAGTACTTCAGGAGCACACTGCTCTAGCATGGGTCCCCCACAGTGTCACAAGTCCTGCCAGAAAACCTGCTCCAGCATGGGCTCCTCTTTTCACAGGGTTACAGGTCCTGCCAGGAGTCTGCTCCAGTGCAGGATTCCCATGAGGTCACAGCCTCCTTTGGGTGCACCCACCTGCTCCGGCATGGGGTCCTCCACAGGCTGCAGGTGGATATCTGCTCCACCGTGGACCTCCATGGGCCGCAGGGGACAGCCTGCCTCACCATGATCTTCACCACGGGCTGCAGGGGAATCTCTGCTCCAGCGCCTGGAGCACCTCCTCCCCCTCCTTCTTCACTGACCTTGGTGTCTGCAGGGTTCTCTCTTACATATTCTCAGTCCTCTCTCTGCTGTTGTTCCTCCCCAGTTGTTTTTTTTTCTCCTTCTTAAATATGTTATCACAGAGGTGCTACCACCATCGCTGATTGGCTCAGCCTTGGCCAGCGGCAGGTCCATCTTGGAGCTGGCTGACATTGGCTCTACTGGACATAGGGGAAGCTTCTAGCAGCTTCTCACAGAAGCCACCCCTGTAGCCCCCTCACTACCAAAACCTTGCCACACAAACCCAAACTAACAATATATACTATATATATATATATATATATATAAAAAATACATATATATATAAAAGAGTGTACAAATATGTATATATATTTTATTTATTTATACATAGATACATTTTTTATATATACATATATGTGTATATAGAAATTAAATCTATATATATTGGTAAAGGAATAGGTATAAAGTGAATAAAGCATTCTTTAAAAAGAGCTAACGCAATGAATCATTAAAGTTTAAATGTGAATAGAAAATAATTAAACAAAGATAAAAGACCAGGTCCCCCCTTTATAAGGCTGCAGAACAAGCCCTAATATGTTTGGGTTGGGGGGGACTTCAAGAGGATGGAGGGGTGCCAAAAGGGTGGTAGGGCATTGACAAGTTGGAACACGTCCATGGGTTATGGACCTCTCCTAGGAGGCCTACCAAGCGGCTCCCTGCACAAACCCTGTCACATGTACACAAAAGACCAATCCTGTGAGCTGGACTAAGAGGCTCCTGCATCCAGGCCCAGCCCGACAGGATGACCATGTCATATTACTGGAGCAGACTTTGGGCTTAGCACAGTGTTGCAAGGCACAGGCAACACTGGCTGAAAAAAATGGAAAACCAGCATAAAACTCCAACTTCAGAAGGATATGTGTGGGGACAATAAGGAAAAGATGCTAAGGGGAGCCCCCAAAAGACCACTTAAACCAGAAGAACTGGCCAATGGGCCTGTGAACCATAAACTGGATTTCGAGGTGAATGTCACACAGAGAAGGCAGGTGGTGGTGGAGTAGCTTCCATTGCCCATGGTTGTGGGGGATCTTACAGCTATTTGTAAGACCATTCTGGGGTGCAGACTGGTGCTATATGTGTTTGCTTGTCTTTAGGCCAATGCTGCAAAGAAGAGGTAGGAGACCAAGCATGCAATCAAGACTGTCCTGTTAGACAATGATTACCGCAAAAGCAGCAAAATAGAAAAAGCTGTTACAACAATGACTGCTAATTATGAAAACTAAATGAACTTTGCATCACTGTAATCATCTTGTTGTCAAAGGATTACAGGTGACCACAAGGACCCTTATATGCAAACTGTTTTTCCAAACATGGTTGGGCAGTGAACATGTCTCCCACTAGGGTAGAAGATGACCCCCTGGACGGGACTTCCTGGTTACTGCAGCCCCCTGCAGAGCAAGAGGCTGTCGAACACAATGAGGATGTTTCCCAGGGGAGGCCACCCTCTACACTCCCAAGGCTTGAAGGGGCATTTGAAATCTCAGCTTTACCCTCACCCTCAAACATAGCAGGGGTGGAGGAGGCAGCAGACTGCCCCATGGCTTCCATGGAGCATGTGCGGCAGTGGGGATGGCCAATCCAGAGGCTTGGGGCTAGGCGATATGTAGAAGAATACAGGTCTATTAATTTAGATCAGGTATCACTACATTAAGCTTATAAAATATTTGTTCAGGGTATAGAGCAAATTTTTGATCATTTACACCAGCTGTTTGAACCTGGTGATTATGCTCAGCTCCATCTTCAAGCTGTCAGCATCCATGACTTCTATTCTCCCACTGTTAAAGAATATGAACATTGCAACATTTTTAGACAGAGTCAGTACTCTCCTGCAGAGTAAGAGAGAACTGTATTTTGATCAGACTTTTTGCCTGGATGTCATTATTGTAAAAGCCATTAGGGGTGGGGTACACTGAACCCTGCAGTCTATCCCCCATTCCAAAATTATAGACAAAAAGTGGAGCTATTTAACTGATCTAAATAACAGCGACAATAATCTCTGTTTTGCTGGGAGTGTTGCAGTGCTTACAGCTGTGAGGGATCTGACAGATGCAGAACTGTTAAGCAGAGCAGAAGAGCTACATGACATGTCATGTTGAGTGACATCCCCTTGTTTGAGGATCTGCTACATGTTAATATAAGCATCATCCTCCTATCTGAGTGGAAAAAGGGATGGGGGATTTTTAAGCCAAACGACAGTCTTAGATACTCCAAGACCTGTTTCCTCCTTTTACATGATGAACATAATTATGGTGTTAAGGATGTCAGGATATCTCAGAAAAGTCTGTAATATTTCCCAAAGCTGTCTAGAATTCATCTTGAAGAGAAATAAAACAGCAAACACTGAAATGTGGCAGGCCTGGCAGATGAAGCTGTGTGGTTGAGAACCTGTCATGAGTAAGCTCCATTATAGGCTTTGGAGCCTTAGAGTTGAACAGTTTTTCAGACAGAAAATTATTCTTCAGCTGTTGGAAGTTATTCTAGCTACAATCCAGACTTTGGTGATATCCTCACATTCTGCAACTTTATCTATCATCTCCAGCGCTGACTGCTAGGTTACTTCCTCAACAAAGCTAACCACCCATGCATCATTTTTTACAGACTTCTCTTCAGCCAGCTGTGGCTTTCATTTGCCCTCTTTATACTTTTCTTTCAAAAGTGTTGATCTGTTCTACTCAGTCATAACCTGTTTTGCCACCTGAGCTCCTCCTATGTTGAAAAAATTATATGATGGCATTAACATCAATTTGATCACACTGCTTGTCTGTCTCACAATTTTTGTCTGCCTTGTCTGTTTAGTTTTTAAGCTTTTCCAGGCACTGATTATGTATTTACATGGTGCTTAGAACAATGGGGCCAGCACTGACTGATGTCCCCAAAAATTGCGTAATGCAAGCAAATTAATAGTAATAATAATAAACATAATCTAAAAAGGCTATTTACACATAAGTTAAATCGCTACCAAGCAGTAATTTTAAAGGCTTTGGAGGCTCTGAACAGTATGATCCCATCCATATAAGAGTGGCTAAACAATTATTTTAATTCTAGCAGTCTCACCATTGCTACCTGGAGCTCCATAACAGATTATTTTTTCCTGTTTCCTTGTCTGAAGGGTAAATATCACTTCCATCTTCAGACATTCCAGAGTCTTCACAGAAGAGCATTCTTAAAAGTGCTAGTGTAACACCACAGCTAATTTGGGGCCTTATTGAATAATAAGGATGCTGTCAAAACTCTCAAAAGCTTTTGGCAACAGACTTTCAAAAAGGGCATTTGAGAAGGTCACCTCAAAAGTTACGAAGCTATCTTTAATACAAATTTCAAGTTGGATTTAAGTGACTATTTATCTAGCTGGTTTGACTAGCAGGTATTGAACTTTTCTCATGGGTATTTTTACTCTGAATCTAAACTACACACCAAATTACAAATTTAAAGCAGCAGCATTCTGTATTCAGCTGTATATGCAGGTATGGACATCTCCCAGTGTTTTGGGTTTGTGTGGCAGGGTTTTGGTAGTGGGGGAGGGGGCTACAGGGGTGGCTCCTGTGAGAAGCTGCTAGAAGCTTCTCCGGCTCCAAGTTGGACCCGCTTCTGGCCAAGGCCGAGACAATCAGCAACGGTGGTAGAGCCTCTGTGATAACATATTTAAGAAGGGAAACCTGCAGTGGGGGAGGGGAGTGGAATGTGAGAGAAACACCTATGCAGACAGCAAGGTCAGTGAAGAAGGAGGGAGAGGAGGTGCGCTGGAGGAGGTGATGCTCCTGCAGCCTGTGGTGAGAAGGCAGGCTGTCCCCCTGCAGCCCATGAAGGGTAACAGTGGAGCAGATATCCACCTGCAGCCCATAGATGACCCCACGCTGGAGCAGGTGAATGGCCCAAAAGATGGCTGTGACTCCATGGGAAAGCAGTCCTGAAGGACTGCAGCCCGCATAAAGGACCCGTGCTGGAGCAGTTCGTGAAGGACTGCGGCCCGTGGGAAGGACTCATGCCAGACAAGTTCATGGAGAAAAGTCTCCTGTGGGAGGGACCCCACAGTGGAGTAGGGGAAGAGTGAGGAGTCCTCCCCCTGAGGAGGAAGGAGCGGCAGATACAATGTGTAATGAACTGACCGCAACCCCCATTCCCCGTCCCCCTGTGCCACCGGGGGAAGGAGGTAGAGAAAACCAGGACAGCCAAGAAGGAGGGAGGGGTGGAGGGAAGGTGTTCTAAGGTTTGGTTTTACTACTCATTATCCTTGTTTTGATTTGATTTGTAGTAAATTAAATTGGTTTTGTTTCTTCCCCAAGTTGAGTCTGATTTTTGCCTGTGACCATAATTGGTGAGTGATCCCTCCCTGTCCTTGTCTCGACCCACGAGCTTTTCTTTATATTTATTCCTCCCCATCCCACCATGGGGGAGGAGTGAGCGAACGGCCTCGTGGTGCTTTCTTGATGGCTGGGCTTAAACCACGACAAAGAGCAGAAATACGGCTGTTGATCAAATCATAAGTGTCCTGGTTTCAGCTGGGATAGAGTTAATTTTCTTCCTAGTAGCTGGTACAGTGCTATGCTTTTGAGTTAGGTATGAGAAGAATGTTGATAACACACTGATGTTTTCAGTTGTTGCTAAGTAGTGTTTAGACTAATGTCAAGGATTTTTCAGCTTCTCATGCCCAGCCAGCAAGAAAGCTGGAGGGGCACAAGAAGTTGGCACAGGACATAGCCAGGACAGCTGACCCAAAGTGGCCAACGGGGTATTCCATACCATGTGACATCACATCTAGTATATAAACTGGGGGGAGTGGGAGTGGGGTGGATCACCACTCAGGGACTAGCTGGGCATTGGTCGGCGGGTGGTGAGCAATTGCACTGTGCATCATTTGTGTATTCCAATCCTTTTACTATTACTATTGTCATTTTATTAGTGTTATCATTATCATTATTCGTTTCTTCTTTTCTGTTCTATTAAACCATTCTTATCTCAACCCACGAGTTTTACTTCTTTTCCCGATTTTCTCCCCCATCCCACTGAGTGGGGGGGAAGTGAGTGAGCGGCTGCGTGGTGCTTAGTTGTTGGCTGGGGTTAAACCACGACAATAAGTTATTATACTCCATAAATAATGAGTGGGAATGAGCGAATAGCAAAAATTTATGTTGAACGCTAATAGCTGGCAAACAACAGACACTGAAAGATGTTTCCAAACGATGTTAAACAATTCTTGATAATGGAGAAATTTATTTGGAAAAAATCTAGGTGTCTTTGCAGAAAATTCATAAACAAAGTCATACTCCTTAGATTTGTCAAATAAATTATATGCTGTGAATATGTCACCCAGCTGCATTCACGATTAAAGTAGGAAGTTAGCTATTCTTGCATAGGTGAAGTAAGAGCTTAATGAATAGCAATAGGAATATTCTTATTCTGCTATGGAATTGATCTGAAATGTGTGTGTAGCCATAATTTATGCAAACAAGCAACAAGATAAGACCATATATTCATATGTATATGATCCCTTATTTACAGACTTCACTTTGTTTTGATACATCATGATTTTTTTTCTTTCACAGTCTATAAGAAACTGGTAAATTAAGTGCAGGGGGTTTTTTTAGCCATTAGAATGATTTATAATCAGCACTAGTTAAGAAAAAAAAAATTATTGAATGCTTCTCATTTCTTTTTTTTTTTCTTAATAATTGATTTCTGTTTTGCAAATGAGACAACTCAAATTATATAAGTCCCAGAAGACAGGAGTGCAAATTTTAAAGCTCTGTTGATTAAACCTTCCCTTTGTAAATATTTCTGTGGTGGGTTGACCCTGGCTGGATGCCAGGTGCCCACCAAAGCCGTTCTATCACTCCCCCCTCCTCAGCTGGACAGGGAAGAGAAAATATAACAAGGGGCTCGTAGGTCGAGATAAGGACAGGAGAGATCACTCACCAATTACCATCACAGGCAAAACAGACTCAGCTTGGGGAAAATTAATTCAATTTATTACCAATCAACCAGAGTAGGGTAATCAGAAATAAACCCAAATCTCAGAACACCTTCCCCCCACCCCTCTCTTCTTCCTGGGTACAACTTCACTCCCAGATTCTCTACCTACCCCCCCAGCGGCGCAGGGGGACGAGGAATGGGGTTTATGGTCAGTTCATCACATGTTATCTCTGCCACTTCATCCTAGAATCATAAAATCATAGAATCATTTAGGTTGGAAAAGACCTTCAAGATCATCGAGTCCAACCATCAACCATGCCCACTAAACCATGTCCTGAAGTACCGTGTCCACTCACTTTTTGAATATCTCCAGGGATGGTGACTCAACCACTTCCCTGGGCAGCCCATTGCAATGTTTGACAACCCACTCAGTAAAAAATTTTTTCCTAATATCCAATCTAAACCTCCCCTTGCACAACTTGAGGCCATTTCCTCTTGTCCCATCTCCAGCCACCTGACAGAAGGGACCAACACCCACCTCACTACGACCCCCTTTCAGGTAGTTGTAGAGAGCGATAAGGTCTCCCCTCAGCTTCCTCTTTTCTAGACTAAATAGCCCCAGTTCCCTCAGCCGCTCCTCATAAGACTTGTGCTCCAGGCCCCTCACCAGCTTGGTTGCCCTTCTCTGGACACGCTCCAGCACCTCAATGTCTTTTCTGTAGTGAGGGGCCCAAAACTGAACACAGTACTCGAGGTGCAGCCTCACCAGTGCCGAATACAGGGGAACAATCACCTCCCTGCTCCTGATGGCCACACTATTTCTGATACAGGCCAGGATGCAATTGGCCTTCTTGGCCACCTGGGCACACTGCTGGCTCATATTCAGCTGGCTGTCAACCAGCACCCCCAGGTCTTTTTTTGCCACGCAGCTTTCCAGCCACTCTTCCCCAAGCCTGTAGCACTGCATGGGGTTGCCGTGACCGAACTGCAGGACCCGGCACTTGGCCTTGTTGAACCTCATACAATTGGCCTTGGCCCATTGATCCAGCCTGTCCAAATCCCTCTGTAGAGCCTCCCTACCCTCAAGCAGGTCAACCGTCCCTCCCAACTTGGTGTCGTCTGCAAACTTGCTGAGGGTGCACTCAATCCCCTCATCCAAATCATTGATAAAGATATTAAACAGAATCAGGCCCAACACCGAGCCCTGGGGAACACCACTTGTGACCTGCCGCCAACTGGATTTCACCCCATTCACCACTACCCTCTGGGCTCAGCCAGCCAGCCAGTTTTTCACCCAGCGAAGAGTACACTTGTCCAGGCCACAAGACGCCAGTTTCTCAAGGAGTATGCCATGAGAGACAGTGTCAAAGGCCTTGCTGAAGTCAAGGTAGATAACATCCACAGCCTTTCCCTCATCCACTAGGCAGGTCACCTGGTCATAGAAGGAGATCAGGTTGGTCAAGCAGCACCTGCCTTTCGTAAACCCATGCTGACTGGGCCTGATCCCCTGCTTGTCCTGGACTTGCCATGTGAGCGCTCTCAAGACAAACCGTTCCATAATCTTCCCCGGTACCAAGGTCAGGCTGACAGGCCTGTAGTTCCCCGGATCCTCCCTCTGACCCTTCTTGTAAAAGGGCGTCACATTGGCAAGCCTCCAGTCCTCTGGGACCTCCCCTGTTGACCAGGATCGCTGATAGATGATGGAGAGTGGCTTGGCAAGCTCCTCCGCCAGTTCCCTCAGTATTCTTGGATGGATCCCATCGGGTCCCATAGATTTGTGAGTGTCCAGAGATGGCATAGTAGGTCCCTAACTAATTCCTCCTGGATTAAGGGATCCTCTTCAGGAGCAGGACTCCTCACACTCTTCCCCTGCTCCAGCGTGGGGTCCCTCTCACAGGAGACAGTCCTCCACGAACTTCTCCAATGTGGGTCCTTCCCACGGGCTGCAGTTCTTCATGAACTGCTCCAGCATGGGTCCCTTCCACAGCGTGCAGTCCTTCAGGAGCACACTGCTCCATCTTGGGTCCCCCACAAGGTCACAAGTCCTGCCAGAAAACCTGCTCCAGTGTGGGCTCCTCTCTCCACAGATCCACAGGTCCTGCCAGGAACCTGCTCCAGCGCGGGCTTCCCACGGGGTCACAGCCTCCTTCAGGAACCCACCTGCTCCGGCGTGGGGTCCTCCATGGGCTGCAGGTGGATATCTGCTCCAGCGCCTGGAGCATCTCCTCCCCCTCCTTCTTCACTGACCTTGGTGTCTGCAGGGTTGTTTCTCTTACATGTTCTCACTCCTCTCTCCGGCTGCCATTTCTGTGTGCCCTGCAACTTTTTTTCCTTCTTAAAAATGTTACCACTATCGCTGATAGGGTTGGCCTTGGCTGGCGGCGGGTCTGTCTTAGAGCTGGCTGATATTGGCTCTGTCGGACACAGAGGAAGCTTCCAGCAGCTTCTCACTGAAGCCACCCCTGTAACCCCCCCCCCAGCTACCAAAACCTTGCCACACAAAGCCAATACAATTTCATAGTTCTATAATGTGCAAATGCAGCCATGCACAGAGCAAAGGATTGCACTTTCCTGTTAGTATACAGAAATGGCATATGACAGCATTTATTATGCTACTTAAGCAATATTTTATAGGAAAACAGATGAGAATGTACTGTCATTGTTGTAAATGTCAAGGAGGATTGATACAACACTTTTAAAGTGAAATTTTAATTAAGAAAGGCTATTTTAAATTGTTGCTTTCTTGAAGGAATATAAATCCATTTGTTAATTACAGTTTCAATACCTTTTCTTAGCCCCCTCCCCTGATCTGATGCAGATTTGTTGGATGAAAGGGCACTTCTCTCAGTCTTTCAGTTTTCTGTTTTTTTCCAGACAAGTTTCAGTTCTGAAATTGTAACATCCCAATAATTTTTATGATAGATGAGTGGGGAAAGCTTGTAGTGGATTATCAGGCCTATAGTGGCTGCTATATATTCTTCTGGAAATGCAAAATTCCTGGAAATTGCATGTGCTGAGTCCCTGAAGAATTCCGTAGTGGCTTCCATAGAGATTATGACTCTTCTCAAGAGCCTCTTGGTAAAAACATCATCCAAAAGTAAAATGATTCTCTGAGAATTTAATTAGCTTGCTTTGTTGTTGTTTTCTTGATTAACACATTATATTTCCAAACACTGATATTTAAATTGATTTTATATTTAAAGGCATTTTCTGAACCATAAATGCTACTGCTTCCAACAAGGGAAATGATGCCAATTAAGATGTCGCGTCCCAAAATTGGAGCGACTCAGGTTCGTGGATTTCCTTTGTCAGAATTAAGGTGAAACGACACCAGGGGAGTTCAAACAGCAATCAACACTTATTCAACCTAGCTAACCTTGCCCAAGTACAAGTGAACTTATCAATATGAACCTTGCATCATGTCATTAAGCCGCTGTTTGAAAAGAGAAGGGAGGTGTAGAAAAAGAAGCGGAAAAAGGAACATGAAACTGTGTCAGAAGGAGAGCCCTCCCGTTGAGTCACGAGGTTCAGAGCAGCCCCCCTTGCTTTCTGGACCCCTTCTCAAATAGGAGCCCAGGGGTGGCTGGATTCACTCCTAGTCTCAGACTTGGTCAACAGTTTATGTTTAAAAGGATGAGGTGTAGGGACTGTGGAAAAGAGAGAAGAAAAAGGCGTGGGGGGGGGGGGGGAAGAGAGAGAGAGACAGAGAAAGAAAGAAAGAAAGAAGGAAGAAAAGGGTTTCACTCATCCTGGGTCCAGCGTTGGTCCAGCCAGCCTAGAGATCTAGTTCCGGAGGGCGCGCACTGAGAACTTGTTCTCCCTTCTTTTATAGTGTGTTCGTCGGTGGTCTCGACATGCACAGTTCACATTCCCGGGGTTCTCTGGAATCGGTCGGTGAGCTTTGGGGGGGTTCATTGGGGAGTTGCCTCTCTTTCCCTGCTGGCATGACCACTTAAGATAGAAGTGTGGTCCCATCCTCCGTGGGGCCCCCTCCTCTGGGGGCATACGCTGTGCTCCTTCTCCTGGTCGCTTTAGATAAGGAACTGTGGTTTTGGAAAAGCGTGGTCCCACCCTCTGTGGGGCCCTCTCCTCCGGCCACATTGTCCTGTTCACAAAACTCCAGGGTTTTTACAGAGGCCATCTTCTCCACCTAAGTTCTTTAACAAATGTTTGAGACATTGACTATAATTTGTCAGACCGTCACAAACAGTCGGGCCCTTCCTCTTTCAAAAGGCTTATCTTAAAAATATTTTTGTTTGAGTGATACTTGTTGGTGTGAACCAAACCCTCGTCTTTTTCCCCTCTAGTAGTAGTTTATAATCTCTGATGTTTTGGAAGAATGAAGACACTGTCTCCATAACATTTCATTATGACACAGTAGCATGAACATTACTGATGATATTCATTTTAGGAACATTATGTTACTCAGTCTGCTCCACTACTGTCTGTAAGATGTCCCACAGTCAATAAGCACACAATTTCCTTTAATGACAGATGAATCTATGGAAAAAATGCAGAATTTATGCTCTGAGTAGAGGCTTATATGTATGTTTTTCAGTTATATATTTTCTTTTTTATATATATATGTATCTGAAAGGTAAGCTTTACTTGAAGTGTGACGGACAACTGCTCATCATCTTTTGCCAAAACATAGCCTTGTAATAGTTTAGTAAAATCAAGTCAGGGAAATTAGGAGTAACAAGGATCCAGTCTGCTTCCACATGAGTCTACATGGGCTTTATTATTGAATTCAATATGATTAATGTTTGATATTATATACAAAACTCTGACAGATGACAAGGTTTATTTTTTCAGTATTCATGTTTGTATAGTTAATTTGCATGATACTTCAGTTTTAGAGAAACTGAAATATAGTTTGGGAAGGCCTTAAGTAATAATTCTTCATTTTCTAATGGTATTTCACATATATTAGGACTCCACCTACTGAATTTTATTATATTTCATAAATTTGTCCTTGCTGTCCACAATGATCTGTTGTGCTCTTTTCATACTGGGAATAGAAGAAAGTCTAAAAAAACCTCTCAGTCTCACATATTGCTCACTTTTTTAGCCCTAGACAACTGCTTACAGGAGCCTAATCTCCCAGCAATGAAGTTAAGTACTGCAAAAAGTGTTCAACAACCCAGTCAGATATCAAACATACTACTGTTAAAACTGAATAAATACCTCAACAGCCATTGATTTACCAACAAAGCTCAATAAGCCATAATATTGCTGTTTTCCTTAGTTCTGTGAAATCTTTTAAAAATCACTGTATCAATGTAAATTTCTTCTGACATCTCAGTCTTTGGACCCAATTCTCTAGTGTTCAAATTTCAGGAACTGTGGCACTCATTTTAGGGTTCTGTTATGTATCACCTCACTTGCTGTATGTAGTTCCTATGCTGCTTTTTATCACCCATAAGGTGAGCTGGATTAAGGTTTTCACTTTGCTGTACTATGTAATACTGATTTATAGTATGATAACTAACATGGAACTAATCCAGTATTTGTACTCAGCATTGTCGTCACCTCTGTACTTCGGGAGCCATCTAATGGAAACTATTAATAATTGGAATCATAGAATCATAGAATCATAGCATCATTTAGGTTGGAAAAGAAGATCAGGATGTAGATGAAGGCCTATCCAGGGGGGTGCCTAGGTGGAGTCAGTCAGCCCCACGCATTCTGACAGCCTCTGAAAAAAGAAAAAGGAGGGTAATTGTCGTAGGCGACTCCCTTCTGAGGGGGACAGAGGGCCCACTATGCAGACCTGACCCATCCCACAGGGAAGTCTGCTGCCTCCCTGGGGCCCAGGTAAAAGACATTACTTGGAAACTCCCTGGTCTGGTTTGGACCTCTGATTATTATCCACTCTTGGTTGTGCAGGTTGGCAGTGATGAGATTACAGGGAGAAATCCAAAAGCAATCAAAAGGGACTTCAGGGCACTGGGGCGATTAGTGGAAGGATCGGGAGCACAGGTAGTGTTTTCCTCAATCCCTTCAGTGGCAGGGAAATATACTGAAAGGAACAGGAAAACACACCTGATTAACACATGGCTCGGAGGCTGGTGCCATCAGTGGAATTTTGGGTTTTTGACCATGGAGGTTTACACGGCACCAGGCTTGCTGGCAACAGATGGAGTCCAGCTATCTCAAAGGGGGAAAAGGATTCTTGCTCATGAGATGGTGGGGCTCATAGAGAGGGCTTTAAACTAGGTTTGAAGGGGGGAGGGGATAAAACTAGGTGCACCAGAGATGAGCCTGGGGGCGGCATGCCAATGTTGGGGGTGGATTCGATAGCCTAGCTCAAGTGCATCTATGCCAATGCACGCAGCATGGGCAATAAACAGGAGGAGCTGGAAGCCATCGTGCAGCAGGATAGCTGTGACTTAGTTGCCATCACGGAAACATGGTGGGACGACTCCCATGACTGGAGTGCTGCAATGGATGGCTACAAGCTCTTCAGAAGGGATAGGCAAGGAAGGAGAGGTGGTGGGGTGGCTCTCTATGTTAGGGAGTGTTTTGATTGTACAGAGCTCCACGATTGTGATGATAAGGTCAAGTGCTTATGGGTAAGGATGAGGGGAAAGGCCAACAAGGCAGATATCGTGCTGGGAGTCTGTTATAGACCACCCAACCAGGTTGAAGAGACGGATGAATCAGTCTAACAAGTGGCTGGCAGTAGTCTCACAATCGTGTGCCCTTGTTCTTGTGGGGGACTTCAACTTTCTGGACATCTGCTGGAAATACAACACAGCAGAGAATAAGCAGTCTAGGAGGTTCCTGGAGTGTGTGGAAGATAATTTCCTGACACAGCTGGTAGGTGAGCCTAGCAGGGGAGGAGCCTTGCTAGACCTACTGTTTACAAACAGAGAAGGACTGGTGGGAGATGTGGTGGTCGGAGGCCGTCTCGGGCTTAGCGACCATGAAATTATATGAGTTCTTAATTCTTGGTGAGGCAAGGAAGGTGGTCAGCAAAACCACCGCTATGGACTTCTGGAGGGCAAACTTTGGCCTGTTCAGGACACTAGTTGAGAAAGTCCCTTGGGAGACAGTCCTGAAGGGAAAAGAGGTCCAGGAAGGCTGGACATTCTTCAAGAAGGAAATCTTAATGGCTCAGGACCAGGCTATTCCCATGCGCTGCAAGACGAACTGCCGGGGAAGAAGACTGGCCTGGCTGAACAGGGATCTTTTGCTAGGACTCAAGAAAAAAAGGAGACTTTACCATCTCTGGAAGAAAGGGCGGGCAACTCAGGAAGAGTACAGGGATCTTCTTAGGTCGTTCAGAGAGGAAATTAGAAAGGCAAAAGCTCAGCTAGAACTCAATCTTGCCACTGTCGTAAGAGACAACAAAAAATGTTTTTACAAATATGTTAACAGTAAAAAGAGAGCCAAGGAGAATATCTGTCCTTTATTGGATGCAGAGGGGAACATTGCCACCAGAGATGAGGAAAAGGCTGAGGTACTTAAAGCCTTCTTTGCCTCAGTCTTTAATAGTAATACCAGTTATCCTCAGGGCACTCAGCCCTCTGAGCTGGAAGGCAAGGACGGAGAGGAGAATATACCCCCATAATCCAGGAGGACATAGTTAGTGACCTACTATGCCATCTGGACACTCACAAGTCTATGGGACCATATGGGATGCATCCAAGAGTACTGAGTGAGCTGGCGGAGGAGCTTGCCAAGCCAGTCTCCATCATTTATTAGCAGTCCTGGTCAACAGGGGAGGTCCCAGACAACTGGAGGCTTGCCATAGTGACACCCATTCACAAGAAGTGTCGGAGGGAGGATCCAGGGAACTACAGCCACTCTTCCCCAAGCCTGTAGCACTGCATGAGGTTGTTGTGACCAAAGTGCAGGACCCAGCACTTGGCCTTGTTGAACATCATACAATTGGCCTCGGCCCATTGATCCAGCCTGTTCAGATCCCTCTGTAGAGCCTTCCTACCCTCAAGCAGGTCAACCCTCCCTCCCAACTTGGTGTTATCCCCAAATTTACTGAGGGTGCACTCGATCCCCTCATCCAAATCATTGATAAAGATATTAAGGAGAACTGGCCCCAATACTGAGCCCTGGGGAACACCTCTTGTGACGGGCTGCCAACTGGATTTAACTCCATTCACCACAACTCTCTGGGCTCATCCATCCAGCCAGTCTTTTACCCAGCGAAGAGTACACTTGTCTAAGCCATGAACCACCAGCTTCTCAAGGAGTATGCTGTGAGAGACAGTGTCAAAGGCCTTGCTGAAGTCTAGTATTACATGCTTTACCTTTCCTCCTCGGAGAGCCAATCTATGGGTGAGACACCTTTCCTCCCCTTCCCCTTCTCCTCCAGGATAATTACAATAGCATTTGAGAATCTTGCAAATTTTGAATATCCTTGGGATGTTGAAACCAGCATGGTCCTATTGCTAGGAACTAGCATGATCCTCAATGTGGTTCAGGTATTGTTTAGGGTTAAACACCTATTTAGAAATACCACCCAGAGATCAACCCCCGTGAGATAGGTACTGCGGGTACTCAGACCCTGGTGGCAGACACTGTGGCCACTCAAACCCCGGCGACAGGCAGTGTAGCTACTCAGACTCTGGCGACAAGCAGTGTGGCTACTCCAACCCCAGCGATGGGTGATGCAGCTGACCCAGAAAATCAACTAGTGCCAGTATCAGTTGCCCCTATACAGAAGAAGAAATATAAAAAAATCAGTTCACATAGTGAGGGATGAAGGTGAACCAGGGTCATCATGGGAACAGGAGGAAGAGGCAGAACCAGAGGTAATCACCTGATCCCTATCCTTGAGTGAGCTGTGGGATATGCAAAAAGATTTCGGCCATCGTATAGGTGAGAACATTATCACCTGGCTGCTCCGATGCTGGGACAATGGGGCTAATAGCTTGGAATTAGAAGGCAGGGAAGCCAAGCAGCTGGGATTGCTTGCCAGGGAAGGGGGCATTGACAAGGCAATTGGAAAATGGACACAAGCCCTCAGCCTCTGGAGGCGACTCCTGTCAAGTGTGAAGGAAAGGTACCCCTTTAAGGAAGATGTTATATGTCAACCAGGCAAGTGGATCACCATGGAGAGAGGTATCCAGTACCTGAGGGAATTAGCAATGCTAGAGATGATTTATTATGACCTGGACAATGCACAATTACCCAGAGATACAGATGAAGTCTAATACACATGACCTGTTTGGTGGAAGTTTGTACAGAATGCACCATCGTCATATGCCAGCTCATTGGCGGTAATGGACTAGAAAGACGAAGAGGGACCAACAGTGGATGAATTGGCTGGCTGACTCCAGCAATACAAAGAAAGTCTCTCTTCCTCCCTCATCTCGGCTGTGGAGAAACTGCCAGACATACTAGCCGAGAAACTGTCCCAAGATTTCCAGAGATTTGAGGATAAGTTCTGCCTCCTACCTGTATGGACCAGTATCTTGGCTATTAGGAATAAGTGTCCCTCTGCTCAAGAGAGGGGAGATAGAAGGTACACACCACAAGGTATCCTGTCGTCTTACCTGCATGACTATGGAGAGGACATGAGGAAGTGGGATGGAAAACCTACCTCGGTCCTAGATGCGCGGGTACGTAAATTGCAAGGAAAAACACAGATGAGGGTTCCTCCAGGAAAAATGCTGCTCCAGTCTCCAGTGGGCCATGTGATCAGTGTGCCAGACAGACTGGAAGGGCAAATCCTACTCCTGATCCTATAAGAAGGAATTCTAATCCATTTTTACAAAAAGTGAGCGGAGAATCCTATGACCAAGATTAGAGGGGCCCTGCCTCCAGCCAGGTGGAAGAGAGGGTCAACCAGGTTTACTGGACTGTGTGGATCTGATGGCCTGGCACATCAGCCCCACAGGAGTACAAGGCTTTAGTAGACACCGGTGCACAATGTACTCTAATGCCATCAAGTTATAAAGGGGCAGAACCCATCTGTATTTCTGGTGTGACAGGGGGATCCCAACAGCTAACTACATTGGAAGCTGAAGTAAGCCTAACTAGGAATGAGTGACAAAAACACCCCATTGTGACTGGCCCAGAGGCTCCATGCATCCTTGGCATAGACTGCCTCAGGAGAGGTTATTTCAAGGACCCAAAGGGGTATCGATGGGCCTTTGGTATAGCTGCCTTGGAGACAGAGGGAATTGAATAGCTGTCCACCTTTCCTGGTCTCTCTCAAGACCCTTCTGTTGTGGGGTTGCTGAGGGTTGAAGAACAACAGGTGCCAGACACTACCACAATGGTGCATTGGCAGTAATATTGCACCAACCGAGACTCCCTGGTTCCCATCCATATGCTGATGCGTTAACTGGAGAGCCAATGGATGATCAGCAAGACTTGCTCACCCTTTAATAGTCCCATATGGCCAGTGTGGCTGTGTGGTGCTTAGTTGCTGGCTGGGGTTAAACCACAACATACCACCACAAATCTAAACCAAATCAAAAGCCTTGTTAGACATTTCTGTAGATAGTTAGGTTCATAAATAAATGATCAAATTTAGAAAAGTAGCAAGATGTTCATATATAGACCAATTTAATTTGTTGGGGTACAGAGCAATGATGCAAATTGGGACATTGATTTAGGCTTGAGATTTTAAAAGTAATGGCTTGGGAGTATAGGGGAATGTGGTGGTTTGACCCTGGCCAACAGCCAAACACCCACCCAGCCTCCTGCTCACTCCCCTCTCCCATGGGAAGGGGGGAAAATCGAAGGAAGGTGAGAAGACTTGTGGATGGAGATAAAGACAGAGATAAGAAAAGCAAGAGATAAGAAAAGCAAAAGAAAGACAAGAAAAGCAAAAGAAAGACAAGAAAAGCAAAAGTAAAAGCTGTGCATGAAGGCAAAGAAAAATAAGGAATTCATTCACCACTTCCCGTTGGCAGGCAGATGTCCAGCTACTTCCTGGAAAGCAGGGCCTCAGCATGCATAATGGTTGCTTGGGAAGACAAACACCATAACGACAAATGTCCCCCCATTCTCCTCTTTTCCCTGAGCTGTTATTGCTGAGCACGATGTCATATGGTATAGAATATCCCTTTGGTCAGTTGGGGTCAGCTGTCCCAGCTATACCCCCTCCCAAACTCTTGCCTGCCTCCAGCCTACTTACTTTGGGGTAGGGAGGGGGGTGGGAAAGAGAGAAGGCATTGATGCTATGCAAGCACTGTTCAGCAATAGCCAAAACATTGGTCTGTTATCAACACTGTTTTAGCCACAAATGCAAAGCACAGCACCACATGGGCTGCTATGAAGAAAATTAACTCCTTCCCAGCCTGACGCAGTACAGGGACGAACATGTAAAACAGGCCATTTTCATGTAAAAAGAAAAGGTTGACAAGAATACTACTCTTTTCATCTTTCACAGGGCCACTGCTGAATGAATTGGCTATTTTCTGGTACATTATGCCATTTCATTAATACTCTTATTTCCATGAAAAGAAAAAAAACACCTTCTTGTCAAAGTGATTACATTGAGTATACTTCAGCAATGGGTTACAACTGAAGTCTATTCTTTTCCCAAACTACAGTTCAGATTCTGGTTGATTTGAGAAGTTTTCATAGTTAGTAACCAAAATAAATGATCACACAAAATGCTGACATAAGCTCTTTTATTTGATAGCATTCCCTATGACTAAACATAGTGAGATAAAAACTGAAGGAAAGAAACTCCCCCATTTCTTGAGAAGGGAACCTTTACGCCCTACTCTGGGATCGAAGATGCATTAGTAAGAGAGAAATTAGGGGACACACTTTTCTCTTGCTGCCCTTTCAGTCTCTTTGCAGAGGGTAAAGCTGGATTTAGATGCTATTATGTTATTGTGATGATTATGACAGTAAGTCCTGGTTTCACCTGGGATGGAGTTAACTGTCTTCCTAGTAGCTGGTACAGTGCATTGTTTTTGAGTTCCGTATGAGAAGAATGTTGATAACACTGATGTTTTCAGTTGTTGCTAAGTAATGTTTAGTCTCAAGTCAAGGACTTTTCAGCTTCTCATGCCCAGCCAGCAAGAAGGCTGGAGAGGCACAAGAAGTTGGCACAGGACACAGCCAGGGCAGCTGACCCAAAGCGGCCAGCGGGGTATTCCATACCATGTGACGTCACGTCTAGTATATAAACTGGGGGGAGTGGGGCTGGGAGAAATCACTGCTCGGGAACTAACTGGGCATCGCTAGGCAGGTGGTGAGCAAATGCATTTTACATCACTTGTATATTCCAACACTTTTATTATTATCATTATTAGTTTCTTCTTTTCCGTTCTATTATACCGTTCTTATCTCAACCCACGGGTTTTGCTTCTTTTCCCGATTTTTTCCCCCATCCCACTGGGTGGGGGGGAATTGAGTGAGCGGCTGCGTGGTGCTTAGTTGCTGGCTGGGGTTAAACCACGACAGTCCATTTTGGCGCCCAATGTGGGGCACGAAGGGTTGAGATAACAACAAACCTGACCAGAGCTTGTTAAAACAGATTTGTTACAAGCATTCATTATATTGGTCTAATAGTCGCTGGTCATTAGATTGATTTATGTGTTCTTAGAGTTGTTGCTCTGGTTTTTAAAGTTCTGTTATGTATCACCTTGCTTGCTGTATATAGTCCCTGTGCTGCTGCTTATCATCTGTGGGAGGTGGATTAAGGTTTTCTCTTTGATGTACTGTGTAATACTGGCTTGTGTTATGATAAAGTTATCTGTTGTGGGACTAATCCGGTATTTGCACTCAGCATTGTCATCACCTCTATACTTTGGGAGCCATCTGTGGGAAACTATTAATCATTACACCCTTTACCTTTCCTCCTTGGTGAGCCAATCTATGGGCGAGACACCTTTCCTCCCCTTCCCCTTCTCTTCCAGTCTAGTTACAATGGAGTTTGAGAATTTTGAAAAATTTGAATACCCTTGTGATGTTGAAACCAGCATAGTCCTATTGCTAGGAATTAGCATGCTTCTGAATGTGGTTCAGCTCTCGTTTAAGGTTAAACAACTATTTAAGAAGATCACCCAGAGATCTGCCCCAAGGCTGGATAATTATGAGTGGCAGGGTGTGTGGGGTAGTATGGGCAAGTACCTAGGACAGTGGGCACCTCCAATGTTTTGGAAATTCACCCCTGAACAAGTGTAGAATCCAGAAGAACTAGTAAAATATTTGGAAAAGGTATGCTGTCACCCTGGCAGCTCCAGAGAGATACAAATCACTGCAACGTGCTGGGCCTGGCCCATGCCTATCGAGCCCTGTTCAACACCACTCAGTAGCCTCAAGAGGAAGAGAAGTTCTCTGGACCTAACAACAAAACGATGAGCACTGCGGTCACACAAACCTCAGCAACAGGCACTGCGGCCCCTCCAGCCCCAGCGACGAGCACAGCAGCTACCCAAACCTTGGCGACAGACGCTGCGGTTATCCGAAACCCAGTGAGCGATACTGCAACTGAACCAGCGGACCAACCTGCACCAGTATCATTTGCCCCCGTACAGAAAAAGAAATGTACAAAAAAATGAGTTCGCTTAGCAAAGGATGAAGGTGAACCAGGGTCATCACAGGAACAGGAGGAGGAGGCAGAAACAGAGGTAATAACCTTGTCCCTATCCTTGAGTGAGCTGTGGGATATGCGAAAAGATTTTGGCCACCGTATAGGTGAGCATATTATCACCTGGCTGTTCCGATGCTGGGATAGTGGGGCTAGTAGCCTGGAATTAGAAGGTAGGGAAGCCAAGCAGCTGGGATCGCTTGCCAGGGAAGGTGGCATTGACAAGGCAATTGGAAAATGGACACAAGCCCTCAGCCTCTGGAGGCAACTCCTGTCAAGTGTGAAGGAAAGGTACCCCTTTAAGGAAGATGTTCTATGTCAATCAGGCAAGTGGACCACCATGGAGAAAGGTATCCAGTACCTGAGGGAATTAGCCATGCTAGAGACGATTCGTCATGACCCGGACAACCCACAATTACCCAAAGATCTAGACAAAGTCCATTGCACATGACCCATGTGGCGGAAGTTTGTACGGAGCGCACCATCGTCCTATGCCAACTCACTGGCAATAACGACCTGGACAGATGAAGAGGCACTGGCGGTGGATGAAATGGCTTACCAATTCTGGCAATATGAAGAAAATCTGTCTTCCTCCCTACCAGCCCATATTTCGGCTATGGAGATGCTGTCCGAGGATTTCCAGCAATTCAAAGAGGATATGTCCTACTCCCCACCTGTAAGGACCAATGTCTCAGCTATTAGGAGTGAGCACTCCTCTGCCCAAGAGAAACAGAATATAGAAGGTACACACCGCGAGGTGCCCTGTGGTTTCACCTATGTGATCATGGAGAGGACATGAGGAAACGGGATGGAAAACCCACCTCAGTCCTAAAGGCACAGGAACGTGAGCTGCGAGGAAAAACCACCACAAAAGGGGATTCTATGAGGAAAAATGCTGCTCCAGTTTCCAAACAGAGTAGAAGGGCTGATATTACTTCTGATCTTCTAGAAGGGACTCCTGAGCCAATTTTACGAGAAGTGAGTACTGGATACTCTGACCAGAATTAGAGGGGCCCTGCCTCCAGCCAGCCAGGTGGAGGAAAGGGATAACCGGGTCTATTGGACTGTGTGGATTCGATGGCCTGGCATGTCAGACCCACAGGAGTATAAAGCTCTAGTAGACACTGGCGCACAGTGCACTCGAATGCCATCAAGTTATAAAGGGGCAGAACCCATTTGTATTTCTGGTGTGACAGGGGGATCCCAACAGCTAATTGTATTGGAGGCTGAAGTAAGCCTAACTGGGAATGAATGGCAGAAACACCCCATTGTGACTGGTCCAGAGGCTCCATGTATCCTTGGCATAGACTATCTCATGAGAGGGTATTTTAAGGACCCAAAGGGGTATTGATGGGCTTTTGGTATAGCTGCCTTGGAGACGGAGGGCACTGAACAGCTGTCTACCCTACCTGGTCTCTCTCAAGACCCTTCGGTTGTGGGGTTGCTGAAGGTTGAAGAACAACAAGTGCCAATTGCTACCATGACGATGCACTGGCGGCAATATCGCACCAACCGAGACTCTCTGATTCCCATCCAGAAGTTGATTCGCCAACTGGAGAGCCAAGGAGTGATCAGCAAAACTCGCTCACCCTTTAATAGTCCCATATGGCCAGTGTGAAAGTCTAATGGGGAGTGGAGACTAACAGTAGACTATTGTGGGCTGAATGAAGTTACGCCACCACTGAGTGCTGCTGTTCCAGATATGCTAGAACTTCAATACGAACTAGAGTCAAAGGCAACCCAGTGGTATGCCACAATTGACATTGCTAATGCATTTTTCTCAATCTTCTGGCAGCAGAGTGTCGTCCACAATTTGCCTTTACTTGGAGGGGTGTCCAGTACACCTGGAATCGATTGCCCCAGGGGTGGAAACACAGCCCCACCATTTGCCATGGACTAATCCAGACTGCACTGGAAAAAGGTGAAGCTCCGGAACACCTGCAATACATTGATGACATCATTGTATGGGGCAACATGGCAGAAGAAGTTTTTGAGAAAAAGAAGAAAATAATCCAAATCCTTCTGAAAGCCGGTTTTGCCATAAAAGAAAGTAAGGTCAAGGGACCTGCACAGAAGATCCAGTTTTTAGGAATAAAATGGCAAGCTGGATGTCGTCAGATCCCCATGGACATGATCAACAAAATAGCAGCTATGTCTCCACCGACTAATAAAAAGGACACACAGGCCTTCTTAGGTGTCGTGGGGTTTTGGAGAATGCATATTCCAAATTACAGTCTGATTGTAAGCCCTCTCCATGAAGTGACCTAGAAGAAGAACTATTTTGAATGGGGCCCTGAACAACAACAAGCCTTTGAACAAATCATATGGGAGATTGTTCATGCAGTAGCCCTTGGGCCAGTCCGGGCAGAACAAGATGTTAAAAATGTGCTATATACTGCAGCCGGAGACAACGGTCTTACCTGGAGCCTCTGGCAGAAAGCACCTGGGGAGACCCGAGGCCGACCCCTGGGGTTTTGGAGTCGGGAATACAGAGGATCTGAGGCTCGCTATACTCCAATTGAAAAAGAGATATTGGCAGCATATGAAGGAGTTTGAGCTGCCTCAGAAGTGGTTGGTACTTGTCCTGTTTTCAGCTGGGATAGAGTTAACTGTCTTCCTAGTAGCTGGTACAGTGCTATGTTTTGAGTTCAGTATGTGAAGAATGTTGATAACACTGATGTTTTCAGTTGTTGCTCAGTAGTGTTTAGACTATAGTCAAGGATTTTTCAGCTTCTCATGCCCAGCCAGGGCACCTGACCCAAAGTGGCCAACAGGGTATTCCATACCATGTGACGTCCCATCTAGTTTAGGAACTGGGAAGTGGGGGGCAGGGATTCGCCGCTCGGGGACTGGCTGGGTGTCGGTCGGCGGGTGGTGAGCAATTGCCCTGCGCATCATTTGTACATTTCAATCCTTTTATTACTACTGTTGTCATTTTATTAGTGTTATCATTATCATTATTAGTTTCTTCTTTTCTGTTCTATTAAACCGTTCTTATCTCAACCCACGGGTTTTACTTCTTTTCCCGATTTTCTCCCCCATCCCACTGGATGGGGGGGAATGAGTGAGCGGCTGCGTGGTGCTTAGTTGCTGGCTGGGGTTAAACCACGACAGCTATGTTTTGAGTTCAGTATGCGAAGAACGTTGATAACGCTGATGTTTTCAGTTGTTGCTAAGTAGTGTTTAGACTAAAGTCAAGGATTTTTCAGCTTCTCAAGCCCATCTAGTTTAGGAACTCAGGAGTGGGGGCGGGGAATCGCCGCTCAGGGACTAACTGGGTGTCAGTCGGCAGGTGGTGAGCAATTGCGCTGTGCATCATTTGTACATTCCAATCCTTCCATTATTGCTGTTGTCATTTTATTAGTGTTATCATTATCATTATTAGTTTCTTCTTTTCTGTTCTATTAAACCGTTCTTATCTCAACCCACGGGTTTTGCTTCTTTTCCCGATTTTCTCCCCCATCCCACTGGGTGGGGGGGGAATGAGTGAGCGGCTGCATGGTGCTTAGTTGCTGGCTGGGGTTAAATCACGCCATTCATTAAAAGGTATTGTCCCTTCATGTCAGGTATGTGATAACACCAAGCCGAATCCCATCTTGCATTATATTGTAATACAAAAGGGGTAATTTCTGGGGAAGCAGGCCAAAAGGGCACTAGATTAGAAGATATATTGTGATAGGAAGGGCAGCCTGTTATTCTCCACCAGGATGGAGAAGGTGGGAATCGTCTGGAATAGGCTTCCTTGAATCCTGTAGGACACGGTGGGCTATGACTAATACCAATTTCGCGACTGACCTCCAATCTCCATCACTTACAAGTTTTGTTTATTAAGTCAGGCCACCCCGTGTCCTGAGGGATCTCATAGAAGGCTGCTTCATCTCGCCACCATCTGCCAGAGGAGGTATAATCACTTCGATATTGGTACTCAAATGGAGCATTTACTAACCCTTTAATGCCATTGCTCATATTATATTTTCCAATATTGAGCCTCATGGGTATGAAACCGAATCTAATCCCCTGCTTGGCAGAAGTAGGAATCTGAATACAGATCCCCTGATCTGTTTTATTCCAGACATGTATGAATCCTTGTATCACTTCCCAAGCTAAATTGGAGGTCCTTTCTCTTTGTCCAGATGCACCAAAGGTAAGAAAGGCAAGGAGGAAGGAGTTCCAAACCATCTTTCCCTGTTATACCATAAGAATATCACAACCAAAATCAAACAAACAATACAGATAATGGCCGACTCATCAATCAAAAACATAAGTCCTGCCGTGTGCTTCTGATAACCTGCAAAATATATACAAAGATAAACAATGATTAGAGGGATGGGATTGGAGGAGATGTCAAGCAGTGCTGCTAGTGGTTGGGATCCATTTGAGAGGCTGAGGTGCACCCTCCAAGGCGCTCATGCAGCTTCTGTAAAACAACCTCATACAGGCCATGTGCAGGATGTGTTACTTATTATAGATGCATGTCGTGGAGGATCCACAGGGGACATCACACACAGACCAATGTGATCCAGTGAAGCCCCCTTTACTACAACTTTCAGCACAGTTATATACCTTATGCGCTTATGCACGCGCCTTATACAATACTCTAATTGGTACAATACCCCGTTTCACGCGGCGCTATCTTATCCTCTATTGGCTGTGCAAGCTTCTTCACGAGGTGTCCAGCGGTTACTTATCTCATTCTTCAGCATCCAGGTGTTGTTTGTCAGGCTCTTCTTATCTTCCTTTTCCCAGCGTACAAGGACACAGCGTCCTTGTCCGCTCCAGCACTTTGTAAACTTATGCTTCGTTCCCAGCTAAAGGCTGGATTGCTCACATGCCCTCGCTCAGCCAAGAAATCCTCAACAATTCCCCCTTTTTGTTTTTGAGCAATCCAGGCTTGCTTAATAACTTGGGATGCCATTTTTTTCTCAACAAGCTAAACAAGGTAAAATTATTACAATAGCTAAAATCACAATAACTACAATAATGCCCATAACTCTTTAAGCCAACCCGTTATCCCTAATGACCCGAACCATGAGGACTATGAGGAAGATGAACCATCCATACATTCTTGTGCCGTCTTGCTCCGCAAGCTCAGCCCAGCAATCGGTAGGTGCCAGCTTTCCGTGGGCGTCCCCACAGAGGTAATGATGGCCTTACCGTACACCAGCCCGATGCTCTTCGGAAAATCCCGGTATTTATACATTTGCAGAGGAACGGGTTTCAGCACACGTGGCCAGCGGGTGCCAAAATCCGCCTCAGTTGCAATCTATGACGCATGCGCTTGCTGGCCAGGCACGCTGCACGAGTCATAGCCATTCTGTCTATTGGCTCATGGGCTTTGTGATGCGGTTGCAATGCACAGAGAATCTTGACCTGTTATGTTAGCCAAGGTGACCTATACATTAGTTTTTGGCTGAGGTGGTATTCATATTGCCGCACCATCTAGGATGTTCCAGATGATGATGGTCGTACAAATCGAGCTGGAGTCCGTTGTGGGCCTGTATCTGTGGAAACACAATCATAATCTCGCTCCCAGGTTATTAATGGAAATGAACCTTCCCATTGCCCTGTTTCTAGATTCTTAACTAAGACCATGACCTTACCTCTAATTTTGGCTTTAGCTAACTTTTACATTTACCCCACACTGTCTTCCCGTAATTACACTACGTTTAATCAAATTATGCTTAACACACTTCTTACCTAATGCAAGTTCTATATACAATAAGGCACGCTGTCCTAAGTCTTCTATAGGTGATAAATCATATACTTCCTTATAATGCCTTAACCAAAAACCTCTCTGAAGGACTCAATGTCCGCTAGTCCTCTAAAGTGTAATACTCTATTAGTCGGAATCTGTCGGATCAGTGGCTCCAGCACCCGCCGGTGCCGTCCCAGTTGCCGTTGGGACGATTCCGGACCCAGCATCAGTGCGAAGCCATGGCTTGACCCACTTGGCTGGGATCCAACAAATGCCTCGATCTGTAAGCAGACACATATACCCTCTCCCAGTAAGCTTTAATTCTGTGGGTCCGCACCATTGCCCGGACTCTGGGTCCTTATACATTACCATGATTCCTGTACTTTGTTGTGTCCTTTCCGCCTGTAAAAGAGCATGATGCACTACCATTGGTGGGTCTTTGTGATCACCTGTCAATCTAAGATAATTTAGCACAAATAAGGCTTTGGCCAATCGTTCCTCTGGGAGTAAGCCCTGGGTTCCCCCCTTTTGTCTTTGCAGCATGCTCTTTAGGGTCTGGTTGGCCCGTTCAACAATAGCCTGTCCTGTGGGAAGATGTGGAATACCTGTACCATGGTGAATTCCCCACAAATTACAAAATCAAGCAAATCGTGTAGAACCATAAGCCGGGCCGTTGTCCGTCTTAATTTCTTTAGGCACACCCAGCACTGCAAAAGAAGCATGAAGATGTCGTTCAACATGTAAGGCCTTTTCTCCAGTTTGTGCCGTGGCCCACATAGCAGCAGGATAGGTATCAATACACACATGCACATAACGCTTTGCACCAAACCACATGACATGGGTGACATCCATCTGCCACAACTGCAATGGCAAGAGACCTCGTGGGTTAACCCCGCAGCCCAGGCCCAGCCCCTCCTTTTGACAATCGGGGCATGCTTTAACGATGCCTTGGGCATCAGTGAGTGGTAAGTCAAATTGCTTTGCTAACATCCTAGCGGGTTGGTGCAAGAACGCATGTGATTGCCGTGCTTGTTGAAAACGATTCCCTGGAGGAGGCTCCCATGCCGCTGCAACCAATTGGTCAGCTCTTTCATTTCCCTCTGACAAACCTAGTAATTTTTGATGACTTCTTATATGTGTTATAAAATACTCTACACTCTGAGAGTTCAAGCAGCGTAGTAATGACAAAAACAACATGCCCAATCTTTTGCTTGTGACCTCCTTTACCATTGCTCTTTCCATCCTTTGTACCACCCCAACTACATAAAGAGAATCGGATATGATATTCAGCGGCTCCTTAGCCCAATGCTGCAGTGCTCAAATCACCGCTTTTAATTCTAACATCTGTAAGGAATCCCCAGGCTCTCCCTTTTCAACATGCTCACACCACCGATCGTTAGCATCTTTCCACGTACAGATGGCCATACCTGTCTTTTTCCCAGCGTCAGTAAACACTGTTACCCCGTGTACAGGTGTTTCCGACCTCCATGGTTTTTGCTCAAAGGTTTGCTGTTCCAATAGTGACCACAACTTATGCTTTGGATATTGATTACTTATCGTACCTCCAAACCCTGCTAATGCCACTTGTAGCGCTACAGAATGCCGAATTCCTCATTCCAAATACCATTTTACCAGAGGTATCAGTAACATTTCTGGTTCCGTCCCTGCAATCTCTACAATCCTCGTTCTTCCCCTAATGATCAGTTGTGCAAATAATTCCAATCGGGTTACAATAGATTTGTCCGGTCGCATGGCCAAGAAGACCCATTCCAGAATTCTCAAGGGATCTGAGCGCTTTGTGTCCCACTGACAAATTACCGCATAAGGGTGTTGTCTCTGAGAGTCCCCTGTATTAATGATCATCAATATTATCGGTAAATCCTCATTACATCTGGATGCAAATCTAAATGCAATTTTCTTTGATATATATTCGAAGGCTCTTTGCTGTTCTCCTGTCATTTCCCGTTTCTCGTCTGCGCATGCGCTCATACCCAGGAGTTCTACCAAACGGGCCATATCGTCATTAGTGATACCGCAAAGACTCCACAGCCACTGGATATCTCCCACAAGCTTCTGGACATCATGCACCGTTGAAATTTCTGATGTTATTTGAACCTTCTGAGGTTTAACATTGCTAGCATCTATGTGCCACCCCAAATACTTCCAAGGTGCTGCCTTTTGCACCTTTTCAGGAGCGATTATTAATCCGCGATGGCTTAAGATGTCCTGTAATTGAGTTAAAATTTCATCCTGTGGCAAGTTCCTTCCCGTTATCAAAATGTCATCCATATAATGATAAATGATTAACTGAGGAAACTGCTTTCTTACAGGCTCTAATGCCCAGGCCACATACACCTGACACATCGTGGGGGAATTGCGCATTCCTTGCGGTAACATGACCCAATGGTATCTCTTATAGGGCTCTGCCTTGTTAATCGATGGTACCGAAAAGGCAAACCGTTCAGCGTCATCTGGGTGCAAGGGAATGGTGAAAAAACAATCCTTTAGATCTATAATTAACAAATCCCATTCTTCTGGAAGCATAACTGGAGACGGCAAACCCAGCTGCAGGGCTCCCATACTGTGCATCACTGCATTCACAGCTCTGAGATCATGTAATAGTCTCCATTTCCCACTTTTCTTGGGAATGGTAAATATTGGTGTATTCCATGGACTAGTAGAAGGAACAACATGTCCCGCTCTCAATTGGTCCTCAACTAACTCTTGTATTTTTAGCAGCCTTTCAGAATTTAGCGGCTACTGATCAATCCAAACAGGCTCATCTCTTTTCCAGCTAATTTTCAGGATTGGCTGCCCCTCAGTGACTGCTCCTAAAAAGGATGGGTCACTAACATTGCCTTCATTTGGCTCAATAAATCACGGCCTATGAGGCCAAACAATTCCTGTGGAGTAGTCATGACATACGGACGTGTCGTAACATGCTCACCGTCGGGGAACACAAATGTAATCGGCAGCTGACTTACTAAGGTGGCTTGTGTGCCCCCTATCCCTGCAATGCCAAAATTTAGATTGATCAATGGCCATGATGGAGACCAAATATATCGTGAAATAATCGTAACATCAGCTCCTGTATTGATTGTCATCGGTTTCTTGACGATAGCTCCGTCAGGCCCTTCCAATTGCACTACCTTTTCTGGTTTACCTTTTGTTATGTCCATGGCAAAATATACCTGCGGTTCCCCTGTGGAGCCGAATCCACCATCTCCACGTTGTACTTCACCTGGGTTCGGAACACACGACCTGAATGGAACTAATTGTGCTATTCTGGTACCTTTAGGAATAGAAACAGGAGGGATTAAAACATGAATCATAATTTTCACAGTCCCACAATAATCTGCATCAATAAGCCCTGGGACTACCAGGATTCCTTTTAGAGCTGTTGAAGATCGCCCCATTAAAAATGCACTAAGCCCAAACCCCAATGGTCCCTTTATGTTGAATGTGTATTGTGGTTTCCATGTCCACTCCGGAGCTTCCTGCAGTGGCGGATCTGGTAGTTGCGAGGCTTCCTGAGGGCCGGCAGCCCAAACCCCTTGCATTTGTGTCGTCGCATGAGGGGCCTTGGTGCTCGGTGTTAAGTTTTCCTTCTTCCTGCATTCTTGGTGGTATGGTTATCTTTCTTACAACTGTTGCACCGTCTTTTTGTTAGCAGAAACTCTACATTGGTTTTTAATGTGTCCAAGTTTACCACAATTAAAACACTTGACCGAGGGTTTCTTACTGGCTTTATCAGTAAGCGGATTCCATACTGACTCACAGCAGTCCTTAATTTCTCAAGGACTTTCCAGTCAAACGCCTCCCATATTTTTTGTCCATTATTTTGTATAACGACTGAGAATGCTTGGAGCATAGTCCCTTCCACAAGGGCATTTTTTATTACTCCCCTCCAATGCCTCTCCCTCTCGTCTGCAGCGGCTATTACAGGCGGCTCCGCGTCTATCGCGGGCGCGGATGGTTCCACCGTCTTCGGCTTCGAGAGGCGGGATGAATTAAAGGGCGGGGGCGCGGCCGGTGCTGCCCGGGGGCCGGCGGCGGCGGGGGCGCTGGCGGCGGCTGCTCCATGGCCGGCTGACACACGCGGCGGCGGGCGGACGGAGGGGAGGGCGGGCGGACGGAGGGGGGGGAGGGCGGGCGAGAAAGCGGTGCCGGCATACGGCCAAAATCTTCGTTCTCTTGCCTTCTCGGCTCACCCTTTCGGGAGGATGAATATCTCCCCCTCACTTCTGGTTCTTCTGACCGTACTGTCAGTTTTTGTAACTGGTTCACCACCTCCGAGTCTGTCGGCTCCGGACCCGCCGGGCGACAATCGGCCCCCCCTAATTCCTCCGGTTCTCGCGGAGTAACAGGCAGGGGCATATCTTCGGCGCCAGCGACCTGGCTGGGTATAGGCAAAGGCTGTGTTTGTGCAGGCGTCTCAGCATTATCAGAAATGGATGCTCGGGGGGGTAGAGATAGCTGTGTAGAGAATGGCTCCCCTAACTGCAGCGGGATAGGCTGACGCGGCAGCCGTGGAGGCAGCAGAAGGGGTCCCCGCCGCGCAGACAGCGGCGGCTGCCTGCCGTTCCGCCCTCATTGCCTGCAGCATGTCTCGAATTACCTTCCAGTGTGCTGCGTATTTGTTTGCCTCCTTTGCCTTATCCCCCCCGCTTCTAATAGCGTCCCACAGCGCCTTGCTTATATCATCCCAGGTCGCTTCTTCAAATGCGACATTTATACTCGGAATAAGTTCTCTCTTCCAATCCCATAAAAGCAACCCCTTTATCACAGAATTATCGCATTTCAGTCCTCTCTCAGTGAGAAAATATTGAAGGAGTTTTAGGACTGCTTCCTGCTCTTTGTCCAACCCCATCTCCTTCTCCGGCTGCTCACCTGATCAGGGTGAGATTCAAGCTTCTATTCACTTGCGCACGCCTCCTCGTCTTCCCGGCTCAGCTGAAGCTCATGTCATTCTTCCCAGCTTAGCTGAATCTCATGACATCCTGCCGGGGCAGCAGGAACAGTTTCGGCCGGCTTCTCTGCTCCCTCGTCGGTTCAGCTGCACCAGAAATTCTCATAGAGACGATAAAGTGCTGATGTGAGGGTCCCTGTTTGGGCGCCAAATGTTGCAGAGGATCCACAGGGGACATCACACACAGACCAATGTGATCAAGTGAAGCCCCCTTTACTACAACTTTCAGCACAGTTATATACCTTATGCGCTTATGCACGCGCCTTATACAATACTCTAATTGGTACAATACCCTGTTTCACGCGGCGCTATCTTATCCTCTATTGGCTGTTCAAGCTTCTTCACGAGGTGTCCAGCGGTTACTTATCTCATTCTTCGGCATCCAGGAGTTGTTTGTCAGGCTCTTCTTATCTTCCTTTTCCCAGCGTACAAGGACACAGCATCCTTGTCCGCTTCAGCACTTTGTAAACTTATGCTTCATTCCCAGCTAAAGGCTGGATTGCTCACATGCCCTCGCCCAGCCAAGAAATCCTCAACAGATGCATACAAACTAGCCTTAAACTTCAAGCTCTCTTGACTGGAATTGCTCTGATTAAAGCATCCGTAGATCAGCAGAATGTGCTCATTGTGCCTAAAAAGGCTAATAAGTTTATAGCGACCTCTTGCTCTTGTGTGGCAGCAAAGGAACATTGCCTGAACTTTGTGGTGAAGGAACCACATCCTAACGAGGTAAAAAAAGCGTCCTCTTGCTCTTACGTGGCATAGGTGCCGCTGCAAGAACTCCAATGCGGTCTGCTGCCAAGCTCCCTATGTCCTCCCCCCAACTCAGGAATCCTGAGAAGTCAGCACAGCATCACTAGTCAGAAATACAAAAGTAACAAAGACATAAGCAAGCAACCAAGCAGCTATGGTCTTAGCACTATAGCAGAGGGTTGGAGTTATATTGTGCATCTTAACTGATATGCTTGTTAGAATCCAGCTAGTGGGATACAGAAAAAACATATTCCCATCAGCCATTTAACATCGGAACAACTTTAATTCAGGACATGAAGGTCCACTTAGAAGGATGGGACAATCCATCGGGTATTGATACGATGCTCTTTCCCGTGAGCATCTGTGGCCACCCAAGCATAAAGGTTAAGGGGGGTCTTTAGGGTTAGGGGCACTTGCCCCACAGTGGGCAGTTCTACTAATACTGGTTGTCCAGCATAGTGGAGCAAGTGTGTGGGGTCTTTGCCACCTTTTGTCCCTGGAACAATAGAAGGAGGTGTGGGACAGAATGCTAGGAGTCGGGGGCAGCCATTTGCCCCCCACCGGCTATTGATTCGGTATACTGCTTCTGGTACTTGTGAGGCCCACCCTGGGTCATGGGGCCTCAGAGCTCGTTTTAGAAGTCTGTTCCTTCTCTCCACAATACCATTAGCTTGAGGGTAGTAAGGGGTGTGAAAAGCCCACTGGATTTCCTCACCCTTAGCCCATTCTTGCACCACTCCAGCAGTGAAATGGCTCCCATTATCAGATTGAATTGATTGAGGCTTGGGTAAGCAGCTAAACCATACTTTAAGACTTTTCACTGTATTTTCTCCTGTTGCTCTGGATACAGCTTCAGCTTGTGTTAGTCCTGATACTACCTCAACTCCCACTAACACATATCGTTTTTCCCTCTGATACCCGAAAGGGGCCAATACAGTCAATTTGCCACGTTTGCCATAAACCTTTGTTTGTCCTTAAATGTAGGGGTTGCTCTTTTAAAGGGTTATATTTTTCCAAACGAACTCGACATTGACCACATGCAGAAATAACAGTGTTACATAATTCTTGTGTAACGGCCCATCCTCTGCTAATAGCCTCTCTGTACAGGTCTTTACTCCCTGAATGGCCATGCTTCACGTGCAGCCACTCCAAAAGGTGTTCCCATTTTTCTGCTTCACTATCGATGGCAAGATTGGCTAGGCGTGTTAAGGAATCTACCCGGTTATTTAGGAGGTGAGCCGGGTTATCTCCTGCCTGGTGTGCAGCAACCCAGCCTACCAAGAAAGATCTCTGCTTGGCGATATTCAGTATTTCTTCCCATTTGTCTCTTTGCCACACTGGCACTTGGTTTACTTTCCACTGGTTTTGTTCCCAAAATGGTAACCATTCAGTACATCCTTTAAACACTGCATAGGAGTCAGTATAAATGTGTACTGGTTCTGTTGTCTCAGCTTCCTTAACAACTACGCTCCACACAGCAACTAACTCCCCTACTTGGGTGCTGCCCTCTCCCTCAGTTATCATATGCTCCCCTGAATCAATATGTAATGCTACTGCTCGATACTTCCACGTCTTTCCGTCCCTTTTTGCGGAAGCATCAGTGAACGACATGTTTTTTAAATGGGGTTTGAAATCAAGAGCCACTTCGATGTACGATGGAGGGGGTTCTGTATCTGGGTGATCAGAAGGGGGATCCTGTATTTGGAGCATTTTGGGTGTTCCCTCCTCTATCTGTCTAGTGTGACAGTAGTGGTCTAACTGGGCATACCACTTCCTTACTGTTTCTCGTTGAGCTACTCCTGCGGGGGGAGGAGTTCCAGCCAATATTGGTTTCAGGATCTTAAAGGGCCCTTGCAAGATGATGGGCTGCTGCCGTATAATTCTCTCAGCTTCCTGTAAGGCTAAGTTAACCACAAAGAGTCCTTTCTCCCAAACTGAATACTGTTTTTCAGTGTCCTTAAAGCTATGCGAGAAAAACCCTATAGGACGAGTAGGACCTTCAGGTCCACGCTGCCACATATGTATAGATAACCCATGAATTGCAAAACCCCATTCTATGTGGAGCAGGTCTGTTGGATGTATCAGCCCTAGGGCCTGGTAAATCCCTGCTTCAAAAATTAATGATTTCAGAGCCTCTTCATGGACAGGTGTCCAGTCCCAAGCAGTTCTTTTATGGGTTAAATCATATAAAGGGCGAGCTATGATAGAAAAGTCGGGGATGTGTTTTCTCCAAAACACTAGCAAGCCTAGGGCATGCTGCAATTCTTTCTTATTTTCAGGCATTTTTACTTGTTCAAGGGTGGACAAGGTTTCAGGAGTTATACACACAGTCCCTCCTTTCCACCAGATACCTAAAAATTTTACTTCAGGTGATGGGAGTTGCACCTTTTCGGCAGGAATTTGGAGCCCTAAATTCTCTAAGTGGCTGATGATTTTTCCGTGGGTTTGCCCTACCACAGTGGTGTCTGGTCCTCCAATTAGCACATCATCAATATATTGATATACTTTTACTCCATCTTTAGGAGTGAACTGATTTAGTTTCTGGGCCAATGCATAGTGAGCAATGGTTGGTGAGTGGCAATAGCCTTGGGGAAGCCGTGTAAATGTATATTGTATGCCTTCCCAGGTAAAGGCAAAGTGGTCCCTATCTGCTTCTTGCAAGGGAACCATAAAGAACATGTCTTTCACATCAATGGTTGCTAAAATCTGGTGACCCTGCTCTTGTATGGTTGCAATTAATTCTGCTATATTGGGAACTGCAGCTGTTAATGGGCCAGTATTGGCATTCAAGTGTGGATAGTCAATTGTCAATCGCCACTTCCCATTTGGCTTGTGGACCGGCCATACTGGGGAATTAAAGGGTGAGTGCATAGGAATAACTATCCCCTGTTCCCGTAAATCAGTTATCACTGAAGTGATCCCTTCTCTTGCTTCCAAAGGCAAAGCATAAGGTTTGACATTAACTATTTTTGAAGGGGGAAGAGTTGGTGCAGACTGCAAAAGCCTCATAGAGATTGCGGGACACCCAAATTTCCATTCTCTTTCCTTAGAGTCTACCCACGACTGGCCCTTTAAGAGGTCGAGTCCTAGAATATTGGTGGGTAGAGGACCTAGTATCATAGTAACCTCAACAGGGGACAAATCCCCTGGCAGCCAGCATTTAACCTTAGCTGTTGCTATGGTTGGGAGCTTCCGAAAACATCTGTGACTCATATCTGCTTCTTATCTGCAATTATTCCATTGTGGTTAGCAACATCCGCCCGGAGTGCTGACATCTGAGCACCCGTATCAACTAAAAAAGTTACTGGGGTCTTAAATGGACCAAGGGGAAAAGTAATCAACAGGTCTCCTGTCTTATTTTCAGTGAGCCTCCTTAAATAAACCCACTGGCTGTCCCCCAGCTCACTTACTGGGGATGGTGTGTCTAGTTTCCCATCCTGCAGATAGTCATACCTTCCTCTGGGGCAGTAGGTGTTTGGGGAGTGGGAGTTGCCAGCAACTGCAGATTCGACCCCTTATCGCCCCAAGCATCTAACTCAGTATGGGGAGGCTCCTTGTTCTTGTCTTTCCACCCTAGGACCAACTTTTCTAGGACAGAGGTGGGCATGCCATTCATCACATCCCGGGGAATTCCCTTTTCTATCCCTTCTGCCCACAACAAGTTCCGCTGACCCCCATATGGCTTTTTGGTGTTTACAGTCTTAGATGGGGGAGGTCGGCCAGGTCCTTCTATTTGGCAGATAGCAGGCTTAGCCCTGCTTTCTTCCCTTGTGAGACCCATTCTCCGGCCATAGTTAATCAATTCCTGTGCCACTTCTCCCCAGGTCAGGGCCCCTCCTGCATTCTGCCTGCCTCCTCTAGGTGCTATTGCATCGTGTAGTGTATCCTGCAGCTGGACAGCATATAATTTCAAAGAATCTGGTAAACCTCGGATTAGAGGAGTCATTCTATCGGGATTGGCATTTAACAACATCGGAGAGGGCTGTTGTGGCACTAATCGCCTATCATGCATTAATTGGAGACAAGCAGTTTTCTGTAAGCTCTCGGTTAACTGATTTATAGAAGGGGTGTCTATCCATGTTGCTTCTCCTCGTTCCATTTGGTCTATTCCCCCTGCCCAGTAAGCTGCCCGCTGCGTCAGAGACCATGTTTCCCTAGGATCATTGGTAGTTAGGAACACTCCAGGCCCCCAATAACCTTGGGCTTCATCTTCTGACAATAAAATCCAGTTGCCACCAGTTAATGACACCCTCCACACATATTCTGTTTCGGTCTCCTTTGCTAATCGGATATACTTGTCCTGAATTTTAGATAATTCAGTGGCAGAATATGGTATCGTCTTAATGGTCACGTGTGGTGCTCCGCCATTTTGGCCATTGTCTATGGTTTCTGTCTTAATTAATGACCTCATTGCTATCCCCTCATCCTCAGGGTAAAAAACTTTTCTGGTACATTCTAACTCTTGATTTGGGTATAAAGATTTTTGCTGTTTCACCTGAACTACCTCTAGACCTTGCAGGTCTAAGTCTGGGTCAGATCGTTCGTCCGCCTCGGCTCGCAGAATTCTTTCCCAATCTAATGCATGAGACAAGGTGGCATGAAGCCGCTGTGTTGTATTACGCTCAGCGGTTAACTGCTCTTGCAGGACTTTAACTAAATCCTGCAGGGACTGAATCTTCTCCTTATCTGCCTGCTTAGCTCTCATTGTTTCCTGTCTGTCTTCCTAGGCTGCTATGAGTGCAGCCCCTAAAACTGCACACACTACAGCCTTCCCTTTTCCTGGGCAAAACCTGCCATCTTTTGCTAGCTTCTCAATTCTTCCTACAATGGCTTTTGCGTCATGCCAATGGTCTTCTGTCCAGGCTATTCCTGGTGGGGAAGGGTGGGCTTTATAGGCAGTTAGCTTCTCTAAAACAGGGTAACAGTCAGACACAGATGTTTCCTGGGTCACCATGTCTGCCACTGCTTGGAAACCTCCCGACTTATTGTTGAGAGCTCCTTCCCAGATCCTCCCTGCCCGTTCTCTGAGTGGAGGTCTGCTATTCTGTTAACGTCTCCCTTCCAACAAGGGAAAACCCGTCCGTGACACCAATTAAGATGTCGCGTCCCAAAATTGGAGCGACTCAGGTTCGTGGATTTCCTTTGTCAGAATTAAGGTGAAACGACACCAGGGGAGTTCAAACAACAATCAACATTTATTCAACCTAGCTAACCTTGCCCAAGTACAAGTGAACTTATCAATATGAACCTTGCATCATGTCATTAAGCCGCTGTTTGAAAAGAGAAGGGAGGTATAGAAAAAGAAGCGGAAAAAGGAACATGAAACTGTGTCAGAAGGAGAGCCCTCCCGTTGAGTCATGAGGTTCAGAGCAGATCCCCTTGCTTTCTGGACTCCTTCTCAGAGAGGAGCCTAGGGGCGGCTAGATCCACTCCTAGTCTCAGACTTGGTCAATGGTTTAGGGACTGTGAAAAAGAAAGAAGAAAAAGAGGGAGAGAGAAAGAAAGAAAGAAGGAAGGAAGGAAGAAAAGGGTTTCACCCATCCTGGGTCCAGGGTTGGTCCAGCCAGCCTAGAGATCCAGTTCCGGAGGGCGCACACTGAGAACTCGTTCTCCCTTCTTTTATAGTGTGTTAGTCAGTGGTCTCGACATGCACAGTTCATGTTCCTGGGGTTCTCTGGAATCAGTCAGTGAGCTTTGGGGGGGTTCATTGGGGAGCTGCCTCTCTTTCCCTGCTAGCATGACCGCTTAAGATAGAAGTGTGGTCCCATCCTCTGTGGGGGCGATTCCCCACCCCCACTCCCCCCAGTTTATATACTAGATGGGACATCACATGGTATGGAATACCCCGTTGGCCACTTTGGGTCAGCTGCCCTGGCTGTGTCCTGTGCCAACTTCTTCTGCCCCTCCAGCCTTCTTGCTGGCTGGGCATGAGAAACTGAAAAATCCTTGACTTGAGACTAAACATTACTTAGCAACAACTGAAAACATCAGTGTTATCAACATTCTTCTCATACTGAACTCAAAACATAGCACTGTACCAGCTACTAGGAAGACAGTTAACTCCATCCCAGGTGAAACCAGGACAGTATCCACCCCTTATTCTATACCATTGACCTCATGCTCAGTTCCCATACTTTCCATTACGTCCTAGTCAATCATCATCACCTTTTCCGTCCATTTGAGAGACAGATATATATATATGTGTATACACACACAGAGATACCATTCCTTTGGTTTATGGATTATGTTCATAAAATGTTCGCTGAGTTCATTCAGTCCCGACTTTGAGCTCCATCTGTCATACCACTCTGGGCAGGAGGGATGGTGCAAAGTCCTCTCAGTCGGCAGAGCAGAATTGGGCTTCAGTGCGGTGTGGTGAGTGGGTGACATTGGGCACAGCAGGAGGATGGTGTGCACCGTTGGATTGTTGCATGCTGGAGTCAGTTCTGGTTCCATCACTACTGTGCTTTGCTCAGTTTTATCACAGTTCATTCTTGCTTGATCTAAGTGATTCTTACTATAGTACTATGGATATAGCATATAACAATTATAGTAATGATAACATACAGTAGCAGGGTTATATAGCAACTAATATCATACAGTTTAATATGGGCTATTCTCACCCAAAAAATCAAATCCCCTTGAGGCACACATCGGACTCCCCCATGTTTTCGCATCACCCACCAAGTGCACCCAGGCCCTTGAGCAAAGGCAATCCCACAAATGGCTTTGCCTTTGCCTGAGGCAGGAGTAACCCAGACTGTCTTCCCTAACATATTTTTTATGTGCACTACAGGGACTTTATCCCCTTCTACAGTATGTAAAAGTTCTGATTGGGCAGGGCCACTCCGATTGGCAGATCCTCTGGTGTTGACTAACCAGGTGGCTTTTGTTAAATGTGTATCCCAATGGTTGAAAGTTCCAACCCCCATTGCTCTCAATGTAGCTTTCAGCAGTCCATTGTATCATTCGATTATCCCAGTGGCTGGTGCATGATAGGGGATATGATATACCCACTCAATGCCATGTTCTTTGGCCCAGGTGTCTATGAGGTTCTTTAGGAAATGAGTCCCATTGTCTGACTTACTTAATTCTTTCTGGGGTGCCATGTCACCAAAGGACCTGCTTTTCAAGGCCCAGGATAGTGTTCTGGGCGGTGGCATGGGGCACAGGATATGTTTCCACCCATCCGGTGGTTGCTTCCACCATTGTAAGCACATGGTGCTTGCCTTGGCGGGTTCATGTGAGTGTGATATAGTCAATCTGCCAGGCTTCCCCATATTTATATTTCAGCCATTGCCCTCCATACCACAGGGGCTTTAACCGCTTGGCTTGCTTAATTGCAGCACATCTTTCACATTCATGGATAACCCGCGCTACAATGTCCATGGTCAAGTCCACCCCTCGATCTCGAGCCCATCTATATGTTGCATCCCTTCCCTGATGGCCTGAAGTATCATGGGCCCACAGAGCCATAACTAGATCACCCCTATGTTGCCAGTCCAGGTCCACCTGAGCCACTTCAATCTTGGTAGCCTGATCCACCTGTTGGTTATTCTGATGTTCTTCAGTGGCTTGACCCTTGGGTACGTGAGCATCTACATGACGTACTTTTACAACCAGATTCTCTAGTTGGGATGCAATATCTTGCCACAGTGCAGCAGCCCAAATGGGTTTACCTCTGCGCTGCCAGTTGCTCTGCTTCCATTGCTGTAACCACCCCCACAGGGCATTTGCCACCATCCATGAGTCAGTATAGAGATAGAGCACTGGCCACTTTTCTCTTTCAGCAATGTCCAACGCTAGCTGGATGGCTTTCACCTCTGCAAACTGGCTCGATTCACCTTCTCCTTCAGCAGTTTCTGCAACTTGTCGTGTAGGACTCCATACAGCAGCTTTCCACCTCCGATGCTTTCCCACAAAGCGACAGGACCCATCAGTGAACAGGGCATATTGCCTCTCATTTTCTGACAGTTTATTATACAGCGGGGCCTCTTCAGCCCGTGTCACCTCCTCCTCTGGCAACATTCCAAAATCTTTGCCTTCTGGCCAGTCCGTGATCACTTCTAAAATTCCTGGGCGACTGGGGTTTCCTATGCGAGCCCGTTGTGTGATCAGTACGGCCCACTTACTCCACATGGCATCAATCGCGTGATGTGTAGAGGAGATTTTTCCCTTTGAACATCCAGCCCAGCACTGGCAGTCGGGGTGCTAAGAGGAGCTGTGTTTCAGTTCCAACCATTTCTGAGGCAGCTCAAACTCCTTCATATGCTGCCAATATCTCTTTTTCAGTTGGAGTATAGCGAGCCTCGGATCCTCGATATCCTCCACTCCAAAACCCCAGGGGTCGGCCTCGGGTCTCCCCAGGTGCTTTCTGCCAGAGATTCCAGGTAGGACCGTTGTCTCCGGCTGCAGTATAGAGCACATTTTTAACATCTTGTTCTGCCCGGACTGGCCCAAGGGCTACTGCATGAACAATCTCCCATTTAATTTGTTCAAAGGCTTGTCGTTGCTTAGGGCCCCATTCAAAATAGTTCTTCTTCTAGGTCACTTGATAGAGAGGGCTTACAATCAGACTGTAATTTGGAATATGCATTCTCCAAAACCTCATGACCCTAAGAAGGCCTGTGTTTCCTTTTTATTAGTTGGCGGAGACATAGCTGCTATTTTGTTGATCATGTCCATGGGGATCTGACGACGTCCATCTTGCCATTTTATTCCTAAAAACTGGATCTTCTGTGCAGGTCCCTTGACCTTACTTTCTTTTATGGCAAAACCGGCTTTCAGAAGGATTTGGATTATTTTCTTCCCTTTCTCAAAGACTTCTTCTGCCGTGTTGCCCCATACAATGATGTCATCAATGTATTGCAGGTGTTCCGGAGCTTCACCTTTTTCCAGTGCAGCCTGGATTAGTCCATGGCAAATGGTGGGGCTGTGTTTCCACCCCTGGGGCAATTGATTCCAGGTGTACTGGACACCCCTCCAAGTAAATGCAAATTGTGGACGACACTCTGCTGCCAGAGGGATTGAGAAAAATGCATTAGCAATGTCAATTGTGGCATACCACTTGGCTGCCTTTGACTCTAGTTCGTATTGAATTTCTAGCATATCTGGAACAGCAGCACTCAGTGGTGGCGTAACTTCATTCAGCCCACGATAGTCTACTGTTAGTCTCCACTCCCCATTAGACTTTTGCACTGGCCTGTTACGGATGCACACACACTCAAATCCAACAGGTGTTAAAGCTCAGATTTATTCTTCAGTAGAAAAGTTAGAACTCCGGTAACAATAGTGAACTACAGGCTCAATGATGTAAGGGGAATTAGTGCTACACAGCCGGCTTAAGAATCCTTGAGATTTAAAAGTGATGACTCAAAATGCACATATCACTCACCTAAAAGATGAGGGCTCTCTCCCTTGAGGAGTTACCTCAGGCAGTACCCCAGACCCGCTGCTCCGAAGAGGACTGATTCCAATGTGTCCTCTGGCAGGACCCCGTTTATACCCTTGTCAAATCTGATCTGTGGTCATTTAATCCCTATTGGCCAAGAAAGTCACCTCAGTGTGGCTGGCACGTCTTGATTGGCCAGTTCAAATTTCAACCTGTGGCCTCCAGGGTTTAGGTTTTTTTCTCCTCCCTGCCTGGAGAAGTTTCGTTTCCTGCTGGGGGAGACAGGGGGGGAAGTGTACTGTCACATGGCCATATGGGACTGTTAAAGGGTGAGTGAGTTTTGCTGATCACTCCTTGGCTCTCCAATTGGCAAATCAGCTTATGGATGGGGATCAGGGAGTCTCGGTTGGTGCAATATTGCCGCCAGTGCATCGTCGTGGTAGCAATTGGCACCTGTTGTTCTTCAACCTTCAGCAACCCCACAACCGAAGGGTCTTGAGAGAGACTAGGCAGGGTAGACAGCTGTTCAATCTCCTCCGTCTCCAATGCAGCTATACCAAAGGCCCAACGGTACCCTTTTGGGTCCTTGAAATACCCTCTCCTGAGATAGTCTATGCCAAGGATACACGGAGCCTCTGGACCAGTCACAATGGGGTGTTTCTGCCATTCATTCCCAGTTAGGCTTACTTCAGCTTCCAATACAGTTAACTCTGGAGATCCCCCTGTCACACCAGAAATACAAATGGGTTCTGCCCCTTTATAACTTGATGGCATTAGAGTGCACTGTGCGCCAGTGTCTACTAGAGCCTTATACTCCTGTGGGTCTGATGTGCCAGGCCATCGAATCCACACAGTCCAATAGACCCGGTTATCCCTTTCCTCCACCTGGCTGGCTGGAGGCAGGGCCCCTCTAATTCTGGTCAGAGTATCCAGTACTCACTTCTCGTAAAATTGGCTCAGGAGTCCCTTCTAGAAGATCAGAAGTAATATCAGCCCTTCTACTCTGTTTGGAAACTGGAGCAGCATTTTTCCTCATAGAATCCCCTTTTGTGGTGGTTTTTCCTCGCAGCTCACGTTCCTGTGCCTTTAGGACTGAGGTGGGTTTTCCATCCCGTTTCCTCATGTCCTCTCCATGATCACATAGGTAAAACCACAGGGCACCTCGCGGTGTGTACCTTCTATATTCTGTTTCTCTTGGGCAGAGGAGTGCTCACTCCTAATAGCTGAGACATTGGTCCTTACAGGTGGGGAGTAGGACATATCCTCTTTGAATTGCTGGAAATCCTCGGACAGCATCTCCATAGCCGAAATATGGGCTGGTAGGGAGGAAGACAGATTTTCTTCATATTGCCAGAATTGGTAAGCCATTTCATCCACCGCCAGTGCCTCTTCATCTGTCCAGGTCGTTATTGCCAGTGAGTTGGCATAGGACGATGGTGCGCTCCGTACAAACTTCCGCCACATGGGTCATGTGCAATGGACTTTGTCTAGATCTTTGGGTAATTGTGGGTTGTCCGGGTCATGACGAATCGTCTCTAGCATGGCTAATTCCCTCAGGTACTGGATACCTTTCTCCATGGTGGTCCACTTGCCTGATTGACATAGAACATCTTCCTTAAAGGGGTACCTTTCCTTCACACTTGACAGGAGTTGCCTCCAGAGGCTGAGGGCTTGTGTCCATTTTCCAATTGCCTTGTCAATGCCACCTTCCCTGGCAAGCGATCCCAGCTGCTTGGCTTCCCTACCTTCTAATTCCAGGCTACTAGCCCCACTATCCCAGCATCGGAACAGCCAGGTGATAATATGCTCACCTATACGGTGGCCAAAATCTTTTCGCATATCCCACAGCTCACTCAAGGATAGGGACAAGGTTATTACCTCTGTTTCTGCCTCCTCCTCCTGTTCCTGTGATGACCCTGGTTCACCTTCATCCTTTGCTAAGCGAACTCATTTTTTTGTATATTTCTTTTTCTGTACGGGGGCAAATGATACTGGTGCAGGTTGGTCCGCTGGTTCAGTTGCAGTATCGCTCACTGGGTTTCGGATAACCGCAGCGTCTGTCGCCAAGGTTTGGGTAGCTGCTGTGCTCGTCGCTGGGGCTGGAGGGGCCGCAGTGCCCGTTGCTGAGGTTTGTGTGACCGCAGTGCTCATCGTTTTGTTGTTAGGTCCAGAGAACTTCTCTTCCTCTTGAGGCTACTGAGTGGTGTTGAACAGGGCTCGATAGGCATGGGCCAGGCCCAGCACGTTGCAGTGATTTGTATCTCTCTGGAGCTGCCGGGGTGACAGCATACCTTTTCCAAATATTTTACTAGTTCTTCTGGATTCTGCACTTGTTCAGGGGTGAATTTCCAAAACATTGGAGGTGCCCACTTTTCTAGGTACTTGCCCATACTACCCCACACACCCTGCCACTCATAATTATCCAGCCTTGGGGCAGATCTCTGGGTGATCTTCTTAAATAGCTGTTTACCTTAAACAAGAGCTGAACCACATTCAGAAGCATGCTAATTCCTAGCAGTAGGGCCAGGACTGTGCTGGTCCCAACATTCCAGGAGTATTCAAATTTTTCAAAATTCTCAAACACCATTGTAGCTGGACTGAAGGAGAAGGGAAAGGGGAAGAAAGGTACGCCACCCATAGACTGGTTCTCCAAGGAAGAAAGGTAAATGGTGTAATTATTCATAGTTTCCCACAGATGGCTCCCGCAGTATAAAGGTGACAATGCTAAGTGCAAATACCAGATTAATCCCCCAGCCAATGACTTTATCATACCATAAACCAGTGTTACACAATACATCAAAGCGAAAACCTTAATCCACCTCCCACGGATGATAAGCAGCAGCACAGGGACTACATACAGCAAGCGAGGTGATACATAACAGAACTCTAGAAATTAGGGCCACAACTCCAAGAACTCATAAATCAACATAGTGACCAGCGACTATTAGACCAATATAATGAATGCTTGTAACAAATTTGTTTTAACAAGCTCTGGTCGGGTTTGTCGTTATCTCAACCCTTCGTGCCCCACATTGGGTGCCAAAATGGACTGTCATGGTTTAACCCCAGCCAGCAACTAAGCACCATGCAGCCGCTCACTCACTTCCCCCCACCCAGTGGGATGGGGGAGAAAATCAGGAAAAGAAGTAAAACCCGTGGGTTGAGATAAGAACGGTTTAATAGAACAGAAAAGAAGAAACAAATAATGATAATGATAACACTAATAAAATGACAGCAGTAATGATAAAAGGATTGGAATATACAAATGATGCACAGTGCAATTGCTCACCACCCGCCGACTGACACCCAGCTAGTCCCCCAGCGGCGATTCCCCACCCCCACTTCCCAGTTCCTAAACTAGATGGGACGTCACATGGTATGGAATACCCCGCTGGCCGCTTTGGGTCAGCTGCCCTGGCTGTGTCCTGTGCCAACTTCTTGTGCCCCTCCAGCTTTCTCGCTGGCTGGGCATGAGAAGCTGAAAAATCCTTGACTTTAGTCTAAACACTACTGATCAACAACTGAAAACATCAGTGTTATCAACATTCTTCTCATACTGAACTCAAAACATAGCACTGTACCAGCTACTAGGAAGACTGTTAACTCTATCCCAGCTGAAACCAGGACAATGAATAATGCCCACACTGCTTGGGGATGGTCAGTGAAACACATGTTAAAAAACCAACCTCTTCACTTATTAAAGAAAGAATTCATGGGCACGCCCAACCCCAATGATGCCCATTTGTTAAACTGTACCCACATTATAGATTGTACCATAGGTGCTGGCAATCCCATCGAAATGTGGGTCAGTTTGGAAGTTAGAACTTTAATCCGAGATATGTGCACCTGTTGGGGGTATCCTAATTTTGGATACTGAAACGGAGATAGCCAATGTAATCAGATCACCAATAATGTTAATGTCTGGCTAAAATGTGGAATTCCCGTTAACCACTTCCCAAGACATAAGGTGGGGGAGGATAATCAAATACCCTGGGGAGACACAGCTACTTGTCAAAACGCTTTGTATGCCACTCCCGAGGAGACTGTCTGGGGGTGCTAAGATGGGAAAATGTACTCGCACTTGAATGTTATCAAACAGGCTGGATTGTGGTGTGGTTTGGGAATTCCTACTATGTGTCCCAGGCGAATCTTTGAATATACCACACCACCTATTCAAAGGAAAAAACGAGAACTTGATGACCCAAGTAGCACTCAGAAGTGGATTCAAAGCATTCTAAAACCCGATTATTATACCTGGGGACAGAAGGTATCGTTAGAGCTAGAAGCATTCTTTGCACCATCTGGGTATATTGTTCAGCACCAATGGGTGCTAGAAAACCTAACTTGTCAAGTACACGTATTAAGTAATTGGACCCAATATGCCTTTGGGGAACTAAATCTGCAAGTGCAACAAGTATAAAAAAACGGCATTACAGAATCATTTAGCCTTAGATATGTTATTGTTAAAAGAACAAGGTGTGTGTGGTATGTTGAACTTGACTGAATCTGAATGTTGTATTACCATTCATAATGTCACGACCTCCATTGAAGAAGCACGAGCCAAGATGAAGGAGATTGCCAACCAGACGGGGGAACTCTTCCACGCAATGCAACCAGCTGACTGGTTTGATGGCTGGAGTCCAAACTCATGGCTGCATTCCATTTTGGGATCTTTGGGACTGACGGGATGGGGAAAATGTCTTGTAAACATTGGGTTTATGATATTAATTGGATTTATATGTTTAATAGCAGGCCTTGCCATAGTAAGATGTATGATTAGCTGCTTACTATCCCCAGCTGTCTCTCTCTCTTCTCCTACTGTCTGCTATATTAAAATCACCACAGACAAAGATGATATGAACGAGAATCAAAGTCCAGCAACTGTTTGAGCCATGGGGTGGTTATGTGACGGTCTGACAAATTATAGTCAATGTCTCAACCATTCGTTAAAGAACTTTGTTGGAGAAGACAGCCTCTGTAAAAACCCTGGAGTTTTGTGAACAGGACAATGTGGCCGGGGGAGAGGGCCCCACAGAGGGTGGGACCACGCTTTTCCAAAACCACAATTCCTTATCTAAAGCGACCAGGAGAAGGAGCACAGCGTATGCCCCCAGAGGAGGGGGCCCCACGGAGGATGGGACCACACTTCTATCTTAAGTGGTCATGCCAGCAGGGAAAGAGAGGCAACTCCCCAATGAACCCCCCCAAAGCTCACCGACCGATTCCAGAGAACCCCGGGAATGTGAACTGTGCATGTCGAGACCACCAACGAACACACTATAAAAGAAGGGAGAACAAGTTCTCAGTGCGCGCCCTCCGGAACTAGATCTCTAGGCTGGCTGGACCAACCCTGGACCCAGGATGAGTGAAACCCTTTTCTTTCTTTCTTTTTTCTTTCTTTCGTTCTCTCTCTCCCCCTCCTTTTCTTTTCTCTTTTCCACAGTCCCTACACCTCATCCTTTTAAACATAAACTGTTGACCAAGTCTGAGACTAGGAGTGGATCTAGCCGCCCCTGGGCTCCTCTTTGAGAAGGGGTCCAGAAAGCAAGGGGGGCTGCTCTGAACCTCATGACTCAACGGGAGGGCTCTCCTTCTGACACAGTTTCATGTTCCTTTTTCCGCTTCTTTTTCTACACCTCCCTTCTCTTTTCAAACAGTGGCTTAATGACATGATGCAAGGTTCATATTGATAAGTTCACTTGTACTTGGGCAAGGTTAGCTAGGTTGAATAAGTGTTGATTGCTGTTTGAACTCCCCTGGTGTCGTTTCACCTTAATTCTGACAAAAGAAATCCATGAACCTGAGTCGCTCCAATTTTGAGACGCGACATGTTAAACAACGTCACAGTAATTATAGATATTGCTACAGATTGTCCAGAACACTACTTGAGAGAATAGGCACCACTTGACAGAAAGATGCTGGGTTTATTTACACATTGTAAAACATCTATTGCTGTAAAACTCTCCTGTTGTTGAGTGGGTATGGGTTTACTCAGGAAGAAGTCCTTTCACCATACTGAGATTTTTGCCCTTGTACAAGCTTGAACCGAACGTGCCCTGCTTAAATATGAACCCTGTCATCCAAGCCAATGTTATTCTGCTGGTAGAATAGATCATCCTCGTAATTAGTAGTGTTACATTTGATGGTTCTCTTAATTTCTTTTCTTAATTTCTTTTTCTTCTGATGGGAATGTGTGACTGGGTGCAGAAAAACTCTCAAATGATGGTCTGGCTGCTGTGAGACCTGTTTAACCACAAGATCACTTCTCTCCGGGCAGTAGGACTTCAATTTCTAATACAGCTCTCCAGACAAGTGCAGAAACTGTACTAGGCATTTATTTATTTATTGTAGGCTCATTACCCAGCTGCTCTGTAGCGAGTGCTACAAACGAGCTGATTAGCTAGCTTATGGTCATGTTTATGTACCCAGTCTCTCATTCCCTGCACAAATCAGTTTCTTTTTCTGCAGACTGGGACAGAAGCATGAAAAAAAATATTAATCCCTTTACACTTTTATATAAGGGGCAGTCATGTAGATATTACGGTGGTGTGGGCAATGAAGCCACCCAAATGCAAAGATAAAGAATCTCACTTCATGTTATAGGACCACATATCATTATTTACATTTTCTAGTTCCACAGTTGTAAAAAAAATTTCTTCTGTTATTGGTGATGTTACCGAAATCCAGAATAAAACTCCTTAACACTGATTCAAAGAAATTAACTCAATAGTTTGATTAACTACTAAGTAGGTATTCTTTATTGGCAGCACTGGATGCACGGGGGACCGCTCCACCTATCGTGCACACCGTCGGGTCTAATTGTGCAGGTTAAGTACATGTTCTACATACATATTCACTAGATTTCTGAGAAATGTTATACATATTCATTAGTTTCCTGGGAAACTATTAGCATATGCAAATGTCCTTTACGCAGGCGCATTGAAGGTCTCTGGTGGTCTTCAGGAGTCCTCTGGTGGTCTTCCATAGTCTTCCTCACTTGTCCGCTATTTGACCCTCCTCAGGTGATTCTGCACAGTATGGTCTTTTACATGTTTTGATACATCAGTGTTTGTTAGTGCTCTTATTATCTAAGTTTTCATTAGTGGTGTAGAACCATATGGTTAGTTTAAGCTAAATTATCTACAAGGACGAGAACAAAGGCAGGAGTTCTTATCTTTTCTGGCCCTATCTATTCAAGCAAGGCCTCTGCTTGTGCCTTCTCAACAAGATCATAAGTTCATCAAACATTTAATTAAGTTTTGTGATTGTTCATGGTTCCTTCTTGCTCATCACTCCCAAGTACCAGTCTCAGACAGGCTTAATCCTTGACAAACACAAGTCTTTGGTATGTAAAGTTATAGAGAGACAATCATTAAGCAATTGGCAGTTCGTTCTCTATGTCAACACCAATGTGAAGTTAAGAAGCAGGCACTTTGTTTATTGCAGCGCTGGGGACACGGGGGATCACTCCTCCAAAGGCGTGTCCAACTTAGTATCAAAATCCATCAGTTTTTATACACTTTTTCTGTCAGGTCATTGTTACATAAGCTCTTTACATAAAAATGCATACTATGCTCGCTCTTAAATTTAATCTTTATAATGATTGGTCCTTTGATTATATAACCTTATCAATATTCTTATTTAAAAACAATCATTGGTCAATTTCACTTAGCTCTACTGATTGGAATCTTCGATACTCAAATCGAGATGGGAAGGGTAAGGGGTTTCCAAGCAGCATAACTGGTGTCCATGACGGTTTCCTTAGTTTCTTGAAACAAAACATAGAAAAACCAGTAACTTCCTGGTGAGGTTTCTATGGTTAGCTATTTCAAACTTTAACAATATTAAGGTTCCTATAGTCACACATAACACAGTTCCTAAAGTTTCTATGGCTACATTTCAAACTTAACAATCCTATACATTATGCTTCACAATTTTACTTCTTAATCAAACCTAACTCTTCTATGTGATTAAATTTTGATTTCTTTACCAGAATATTTGCAACAGTGACAGCAAATTAAAGACTTGAATTTGTCATCTCTGTGAGAGACTGAAAGAGTTAATGTCTCAAACATTGTGGTGGGGCAAGTTCTGCTTAACTACGAACTCTGCATAACAAGGAACCCTGCATAGCAAGGAACCACAGGTGAAAAGAAGCCAATCAGCACAGGACATCAGCAACAGGATGGGGAGTGCTTGCCGGAGGGAGGGTGCACAGCTCCGTGTTTTGATGTTGTTCTGATATGCTGAGCAGGGCAGCTCACCACGTATAGCCAAAGATCAAACAATGGTAACCTCTGCAGGGAAGGGGAAGTTACTCCCCAAAGGACCCCCAAGCCCACCAACCCGCTTCCCAAAGGTTCGCATGACACCTAATTAGCCTAATGAGTTCGAGTGCCCGCCCGAAGGAGAGGCAAGGATGATAAAAGGGCACGAATTGAAGCCCCATATGTGCAAGGCCACCAGAACTGGACCCCTTGGCTGACTGAACCAATGCTGGACCCAGGACCAGTGAAATCTTTCTCTCTTCCTTTTTCTCTCTCTGTCTTCTCTCTTTCCTTTTCCATAATCGCTACACCTCATCCCTTTAAGATATAAAACCATTGACCAAGTCTGGGACTAAGAGTGGATCTAGTTGCCTCTAGGCCCTTCTCTGAGAAGGAGTCTAGAAAGCAAGGGAGGGGGTCTGCTCTGAACTTTGTGACTTGATGGGAGGGATCTCCTTATTCCCTGAATTGATGTATATGGTTACCATGGGTTACACGGTTCACTGAGGTAGCCTCATGCCAATTCCTCTTGTGAGAAACCCCACCACCTACTGTTATGCCTCCCAAGTTCAGTTTGCTTCTGTCATGAATAAAATCTTTAACTGATCGTTTGGTGTCCTTTCACCTTAATTTAGCCCGAAGGAATTCCGAATTCAACACGACTCCCTGGTCTGTCCAGCCCAGGTCATGACAGTCTCCCATACATAGAATAATTTTATTAGAGGATTAAAAAAACCCTAGTCTAAAAGGCTTATAAATTATAGTTAGGAGATATTTACCAAAGTACTGAAAAAGATCAATGAAAAGGAAGATTAAGAAGAATAAAAATAAATGATTAAAAGCTGTGTTTAAAAAGTATCTTGATTGTGAATGGATCTAGTATTATTTTGGTATGGTTAGTTATTAATAATGTATCCCTGCTTTCGCTTTTTGTGGTGGGTTGACCCTGGCTGGATGCCAGGTGCCCACCAAAGCCGTTCTATCACTCCCCCTCCTCAGCTGGACAGGGGAGAGAAAATATAACAAAGAGCTTGTGGGTCAAGATAAGGACAGGAGAGATCATTCACCAATTACCGTCAGGGGCAAAACAGACTCAGCTTGGGGAAAATTAACTCAATTTATTACAAATCAACCAGAGCAAAGTAATGAGAAATAAAATCAAATCTCAGAACACCTTCCCTCCACCCCTCCCTTCTTCCCAGGCACAACTTCACTCCAGGATTTCTCTACCAAACCCCCCAGCGGCACAGGGGGACAGGGATGGGGTTTACAGTCAGTTCATCACACATTATTTTCTGCCGCTTCATCCTCCTCAGGGGGAGGACTCATCACACTCTTCCCCTGCTCCAGCGTGGGGTCCCACCCACGGGAGACAGTCCTCCACGAACTTCTCCAGCATGGGTCCTTTCCACGGTGTGCAGTCCTTCAGGAGCACACTGCTCCAGTGTGGGTCCCCCACGGGGTCACAAGTTCTGCCAGAAAACCTGCTCCAACGTGGGCTCCTCTCTCCACAGATCCGCAGGTCCTGCCAGGAACCTGCTCCAGCACGGGGTTCCCACGGGGTCACAGCCTCCTTCGGGAACCTATCTGCTCCAGCGTGGGGTCCTCCACGGGCTGCAGGTGGAGATCTGCTCCACCGTGGACCTCCATGGACTGCAGGGGACAGCCTGCCTCACCATGGTCTTCACCACGGGCTGCAGGGGAATCTCTGCTCTGGCGCCTGGAGCACCTCCTCCCCCTCCTTCTTCACTGACCTTGGTGTCCGCAGGGTTGTTTCTCTTACATGTTCTCACTCCTCTCTCCAGCTGCAGTTTTGCCCCTGTCTCAACTTTTTTTTCCTTCTTAAAAATGTTATCCCAGAGGCGTTACCACTATCGCTGATTGGCTCGGCCTTGGCCGGCAGCAGGTCCATCTTAGAGCCGGCTGGTATAGGCTCTCTCTCTCGAACACAGGGGAAGCTTCCAGCAGCTTCTCACAGAAGCCACCCCTGTAACCCCCCTCCCCCCGCTACCAAAACCTTGCCACACAAAGCCAATACAGCTCACCAGCATTGCTAGGTCTAAAACATGAAGGTCCAGTGTATGCCATGTTGATTTACTGTGTATTTCGTGTGTGCATGCACACAACAGGCATTTGCCAGAACCGCCACATGTACAGAAACTGGTAAATTTCTATCCAAAGTGATAGCCCAGTAAATTACAGCAGAGTGGGGTTGGTTGGTAGATTTGGGCCCTGCTTGGAAGAACTTGAGAGTTTAAACAAACAAGACACAGAAGGTTAGGGAGAAACTAATAGACTTGCCTTGGCACAAATGTCTTGGCAAATTATACATTTGACAGGCTGGGAATTGAATAAGATCTCCAGCCTTCATTCTGGGACCAACCTTCCCTCTTCAAGAAACTATTCAATGAAATATGTCCATGGCTTTTTGATTCCCACTCCACTCCAGCAGTATCAAACCCAGAGCACCTTGAGAGAAAGGATTCTTCTCCCCAGCTCCACCTCAGATAACTGCTTCATTTCCTCACAATAAGTTCTTTCCATATAATGAACATAATTTCAGAGAACACAAACTGACAATTGAAAGCTACCATTGATGCCCACAGGATGTCGTGCATCTCCCTTTCAGGAAATTAAAGCCATAACAAGAGCAGGCAGAGACAGTAAAATGACAATAAAAATTTACTTTAATTAAATTATTCTACAATAAAGCTAAAATGAATTTTAAAACAAAGGCAGGTTATCATCCTCATCATGTTTGCTGAATGGCGTGAGCACAAAATAATTTCAAAATGAGCACTGCGCTAGTTGCAAACACTGTTACTATGTGTCTTCTGTTTGTCTCCTCTTCCATGTCATACCATCATGTTTAGCTTAAACAGCACTAGTACAAATCAAATTATCACCTGCAAACAGAAATAATCAGTTCTGGATACATTTCTTTCCATAAACATTAAATTAGCACTTGCTATAGCTCTGTCAATAAAAACTTGATTCAAAAAATGAAGTTAGGTCCTTTTTTCCCACTTTGCATTTGATCCTTAAGGCATAAACCAGTTATTTCCTAAGAAATACAGAGAGAAAAACAACTTGATTACAGGGAAAGATTGCTTTTTCATTCCTTTAAAAAGTGTATTGGCTTTGTGTGGCAAGGTTTTGGTAGCGGGGGGGGGTTACAGGGGTGGCTTCTGTAAGAAGCTGCTGGAAGCTTCCCCTGTGTTCGCGAGAGCCAATGCCAGTCGGCTCTAATGCCAGTGTGCTCCTGAAGGACTGCACACCGTGGGAAGGACCCACGTTGGAGAAGTTCGTGGAGGACTGTCTCCCGTGGGTGGGACCCCACGCTGGAGCAGGGGAAGAGTGTGATGAGTCCTCCCCCTGAGGAGGATGAAGCGGCAGAAAATAATGTGTGATGAACTGACCATAAACCCCATTCCCCGTCCCCCTGCGCCGCTGGGGGGGCTTGGTAGAGAATCCAGGAGTGAAGTTGTGCCCAGGAAGAAGGGAGGGGTGGAGGGAAGGTGTTCTGAGATTTGATTTTATTTCTCATTACCTTATTCTGGTTGATTTGTAATAAATTGAGTTAATTTTCCCCAAGCTGAGTCTGTTTTGCCCCTGACGGTAATTGGTGAGTGATCTCTCCTGTCCTTATCTTGACCCACAAGCTCTTTGTTATATTTTCTCTCCCCTGTCCAGCTGAGGAGGGGGAGTGATAGAACGGCTTTGGTGGGCACCTGGCGTCCAGCCAGGGTCAACCCATCACATGAGCTCTTGCTATTTTCAAGTACAGCATCAAAATTTCATTAGGGCCCAACCTCTCTTAGAGGCTTATATATTTCTGTCATAAAGAATCATCTTTTTCCCAACAAATCTGTATGTAGTCATGTGTGTGCTGCTCTGCCAATTGCCCTAAAAATGGTACTGCCAGTTGCTTTCATTCTTTGATGAACCAAGAAGCCCATAAGTCACAGGGAAAACCGAGATTTACACAGGCTGAAACTTGTAAATTATGGTAGTCAAAAACTAGTTATGTTTGGGGTTTTTTTCAGAACTGGTGGGAAAGCCAGTACCCTGTGGCTTCACTTTTGTAGGAGCAGCTTCCTGTTCATCTTTCATCTAATGCTGCATCACCAAATTCTTTGCAGTGGATGCAGTTTCACACACAACTCACAGTCAGTATAGACAAACATGGGTATACTAATGAGAGCTGGAATTAGTATATTCCTTCTGGATAGGCTTCTCCTTCATTAGGAATGAATATGTTTACTTATTAATAAAGATTCATTTGGAGGCTATTTAGCTAGACTTGCTTAAACAGCAGCACAAGTGCATGTGTTGCAGTTTTTGCATTTCTGGTAACCGTTGTTTTTTAATGGTGCAGAAAAATTAATAAATGGAGGTGTAAAATGATAAATGCCTGGCCATTTGAAATACAGCCATTCAAGGAAGGTTTCTGAATCATATATTCGATCCTTAAATGTGCAGGTTCTTAAACACGTAAATAAGCCTGTCAAAAGACTTAATCATGGTCCTCCTGCCAGCTGATGATAGACAACTAATTTTTTTTGAGACAAGCACTTCTATCTTTCAAAATAAGGTAAAAAAATTAACTTATTTAATTAAACTAATTAAATTAATTTAGTTAACTAAAAATGTTTAACTTACAATTATAAAATGTGTATGTGGACCCCAAGTCAATGATTATTGTACCTTCATATCTCAGCCACTATTTTTCCTTCAGTGATGTGATAGTGTCATGGAGGAGCATTAGTCCTACTGAGTCTTTTGGTACATTAGTTGAAATATTCTGCTACTCGTAACCTTGCCATCATAGCTAAATTGCTTATGTCTAAAGAAATTATCCTAATAAAATTGGTCTTTTGAGGAATTCATTTATATATTAAAAATTATATATAACTTGCATAAGGCTATAGGTTAAATGTGATATCCTTTAAATATTCTGGTTTTTAAATGAAAATAGGTAAAGAATAGCAATTTAAGATCCACTTTGTATGAAGAGAGAAATAAGACCTTTATGAAGCTAAGGTTTGAGGAACAACAGTTTCTTGAGCATTTTCTGATTTACAGTTTGAACATTTATTCATGCCATATATTGGGTTGTGACAGTTACATGATTTCAGCTCCTTGATTAGGTTTACCAAAACTCTGAAAACAAGAAAATAATAAATGAAGTTCTATTAGTAGAGATTTGCAGATAAGCTATTACTTGTGACCAGTTCATGGAAAATTCTGAAGTACTATAAGAATTTCCTCCCATATATGAGGATTGTCTGAAGACTCACAAATAACAAATATTCTCACCAGTTGAAGTTGGTCTTTTAATTGCATTCTGAACATTTTAGGCTGTTACAAAAACTAAGTAAGTCTCTTTTGCCCACTGTTTTTTATAATGGCCATGTCATTGATTTTTACTAAATAGATACTTCAGAGAACTTCTATCCATTTTTTTTCCATTTAGCTACTTGACAGAGACACTGCTGGTTTGCATCAATGGTACAGATGTTGCCCTAGCTTGTTAGTAGCCTAAAACAGAGCTTAATGCATGTTGTTTTGTTTTTCTCCATTGACACCCTTTAGTTTGATTCAAAAGCCCTGAGTTAGATTGCAGTTCCTTGTCTGGGATATCACAGATTTTGTTCGTGGAGATAGGGAGAGCAAGAGTGTAATTAGAAGGGTTGCCCCAACTGGCTTTTACTCCTTCTGGGCTTTCTTTTCAGAATGATTCATGTAACTTTAGGATTAGATATTGAAAATTAGACAAAATGAGACACTCACATCCTGTTGACTTGAACTGTGACTGCTCTTAGCCTTGATTGGCTTATTTATTTTGAATAAGGCTGGAGGTTTTTGTTCGGTATTTTTCTCTGTTCTACAGTTTGTTTATGCACGATGTGGTAGGAAGGGAAGGACAAGTTTATTTGTCCCTACAGAGCTTGCTCTCTCTAACTTTGATTCAGTCACTGTTTTTGTTGCCTAGTTTATTCCTTTATTTTTTTGTAATTTTTCCTGTGCTTGTGTATGACACTATGTTGTTTCTCCTACTATGCCTGTTTGCACATTGGATATAATCCATGAGAGTTGATGGTTTAACTGCAATCGTCTTTGTTTCCCTCTTTCCACATGGTAGCACAATGGAGCAACAATTTTTTAGAGGCAAAGGCAATGGGTGTGGGTAGAGATGATCTCCCAAGAGCTATTTTTCCATTTTGTAATTCATACAGTATTATATAAATGAAAGTGAAACCTCTCCTTCAATCTCTTTTCTTTTGTTGTGTCTAAATTGTTCAGTTTTCCCTGATTGTTGGGATTTTTCCCCCTTTTATTTCCTAAGTATTATTAGGTAATAGTGCTTAGATTTGCAGTCTCAGAGTATCTACTGTTGCTCTTTGAGGAGTCCTGGACACTAAGTTGAAGTTTAGATAATGCAATTATTTAAGCTTCTGGGCAAAGTTTGCATTAGTGGAAGAATGACTCTTCCTTTGCCCTGCATTCCTCAGTCTGACCCATGAGCACCAGCTGATGGGTGGCTCCTCAGGAATCTTCTTCTGATTTTGGTCATTGGCTCCAAAGAGCTTTTTGAATGGGATTCTGTCATTTTTTTATGGCTTAGCTTCTGCACTGTTGATATTGTGATCATAACATTGAGAAGAGCCATTTCTTTGTTGGGAAAAATTATTTTTATATAAAATATGGTATTTGTATGTGTGCTAAGTATTTCATCTAAGTAGCAAAAGAGACGTGGCTTCCTTCAGGAGGTTGTAATCAGGATAGACATGACACAACAAGTGAGGATGATGATTATTTATTGAGCACATGTGTCCCTTTCAAAAGCAGAATTGTTTTTATAAGGAATGTGTCAGAGGTGAGTCAGGGCACTGGAGGAATTCAATGAGAAAAAGATGTGGAAGCCTGATAAAGAGGGGCTGGGAGGAACAGATCACCAACTTTGTGCTAGCTCTTTAAATCTCTGTTTACATCATTTCTAAATATTTTTCTCTCTTCTTTTGTAAGATAGGTACCACTAATCAAGGTATGAGAGAATTTCTGAAATCCTAAGGCAAGTAAATGACTAAGGGTTGCACACTGATACAGGTCATTAGAGTAGCTAGGTTTATTGGCACAGGTGATTTAGAAAAATGTGTTGCTGAAAGAGGATAGTTCAGAGATTAATTCTAGTACTGAGATGATTCAGTAGAGCTTTTTTTTTTTCTGGCTGAATAGGAAGAACACTCTGCCCACCTCTCCCACCTTCCCTGGGTTTAATGGTTAAATTCTGTAGAGCTTGGATGCATGTATATGTATGTTTATACCTTCCTGTGAGCTAGGACACTGAGAAAAGAAGAAACACTTAATGTGGCTTTGCTAGGCCTGTGCTTAATTGTTCTCAAGATAAATCCTTTTTTCATGTTCCTGTCACATGCTTTATCCAGGTAAACTATAGACACATGTGCTGAGGTTATTCTCCTTGCTGTTGCTCCAGTGTAACCGAAAAAGCCAGTCGAAGAAACTCTCTAAGACTCATTTTTTGAGTTTTAGAAAGCAGACATTCGTTATTGCAGTGCTGGATGCATGGGGGATCATTCCGCCTATCGTGCATACCATTACCTACAGCAAAAAAAGCTTATGTTGTTCTAATCATATACATATTCATGTTATCGTTTACATAGTGTCTGCCCTTTGGGCATGTGCAGTGTGGGTCATCTCTTTTTCCTAGTTAGCTGGCCTTGGCAGGTTTTAATTACAAAAACTCAGCAGGACCCAAGGCTTATCATCAGGGCCCAAGGCTTCTTGTCTGTTGACACACATCAGGGCCCAAGGCCTCTTGTTTGTTGGCGCCTTTAGCGCATACCATTGACAAAGCTGAAGGTTTTCTTATCTTATTCGTACATACCAAAGTTTCAAAGTTGTTCAAGCAAGCAAAAGTTCGTCACTACAGCGATACAGGGGAGTTTTCCTTCTCGTGCCTTTATTCAAGGCATCACCTGGGCTTTCCTGTGAAGAGACTGTACAGTTAGTGGGAACTGGGAATTACACTGTCATGTGAATACATGGACAGAAGGCATTGCCCGAGTCAGACTGATATAATATTTAGAAGCTGCCACTGCAATGATTCAGGATGAATATATAGTTACTACTAGTACTCTAGTGAGTTTCCAAGCATGTTAGCTGGAAAAGCCCGTGCTTTGCTTCAAATGTGTGGCTCCAAGTCTGGTTCAGCTTCTCAACTTTCTTCATAAGGTCATAACAACTTGCTTGCATGCTGATGCTAATCATTGTCATCTCTAAATAGTATTGATCTTTTAGTGTCTGACAGCCATCTTTATATGGCACTGTCACCACAAAGCCTTCTGTTAGAAAGCTTTATCTGAAAATAAGGCTATTAGCAGTTGGTTTTAAATTCCATCAAAGTCTAGTTCCCACTTCCTAATGCATAGTCTTCCATATAATGTATAATTATTGCCATCAAGTACCAGCAACCTGCATACATACCCAGGGGAAGGGAGAAAGAAAATATGAATGAAAGAGAAATGCTGTATATTCTTTTCTTCGCTTTATGATTTCTGTTTTGTTATGATTATTTTAACAGCCTTTAGAAAGGAAAAAAGTATTGTGAAATGGAAGCTGCAGGAAAAAAAGTCTAGCTAAAAGTGCTTTTATGTCTCATAAAGGTGACAGTCTTCCCATTTTTACCCTGCAGACCATGAGCTTTGGAAGAGAATGAGAAATCCCCGCAGAATAAAATTTCCCAATTCACATATTTTTTTTAAAGTTTTGTATTGAATATGTTTTTCTTCAGTTTAGAAACTCAGTAGTGATGTATCCCATTGATGTATCTGCACACAAGGAGCATATTTTGTGGATTTCTAGTTACCCTTATCAAGTATATCAAGAAGCTAATTCATTTTGATGTATGCTAACTTATACATTGTTGAAATTCCATTGACTTTTTTGGTATTGTTTCTCATTTATGTTGCTCAGTGCCAAAATTCCATCTTGATTTTTTTCTACTGCGATTCTTTCTCATAAAAATATAAGAAATGGGTTAAATCACACATGAAAAAGACGAGATTCTTGGTGAAGTTGATTAGTCAACTGTATTGGGTGCACATGGCAAGGTTTTGGTTGAAGGAGGGCTGCAGATGTTGCCTCTGTGAGAAGAGATAGGGGGCTGCCCTATGCTGGACACAGCTGGTTCCAGGCTGCTTGGCAATGGACCCACCGCTGGCCAAACCTAAGCCAATTGTAGAAGCTGGTGGTGCCTCTGTGATAACATATTTAAGAAAGGAAAAACGCCACAGAGGGAGAGAGGGGAAAAAAGTGTGAGAAACATCCATGTGAAAACCAAGGTCAGTGAAGGAGGGGAAAGAGGTGCATGAGAGCAGAGATTTCCCTGCAGCCTGTGGAGGACCCCACACCAGAGCAAGTGGATATTTCCTGAAAGAACTGTGGTCCATGGAGAGCCCATGCTGGAACAGGTTCTCCTGACAGGAACTGTGGCCTGTGGAGAATGCATGCTGAAAGGACTGCAGCCCATGGAGAGGACCCATGCTGGAGCAGGGGAAAAGCGGGAGAAGGAATGAGTGTGTCATGGTTTAACCCCAGCCAGCATCGGACTTCCCCATCCTTTTGCATCACCCACCAAGTGCATGCAGGTCCTTGAGCAAAAGCAATCCCACGAATGGGTTTGCCTTTGCCTGAGGCAGGAGTAACCCAGACTGTTTTCCCTAACATGTTTTTCATGTGCACTACAGGGACTTTATCCCCTTCTACAGTATGTAGAAATTCTGATTGGGCAGGGCCACTCCGATTGGCTGATCCTCTGGTGTTGACTAACCAGGTGGCTTTTGCTAAATGTGTATCCCAATGTTTGAAAGTTCCGCCCCCCATTGCTCTCAATGTAGTCTTTAACAGTCCATTGTATCGCTCAATTTTCCCAGAGGCTGGTGCATGATAGGGGATATGATACACCCACTCAATGCCATGCTCTTTGGCCCAGGTGTCTATGAGGTTGTTTCGGAAATGAGTCCCGTTGTCTGACTCAATTCTTTCTGGGGTGCCATGTCGCCACAAAACCTGCATCTCAAGGCCCAGGATAGTGTTCCGGGCAGTGGCATGGGGTACAGAATACGTTTCCAGCCATCCGGTGGATGCTTCCACCATTGTAGGCACATAGCGCTTGCCTTGGCGAGTTTGTGGGAGTGTGATATAGTCAATCTGCCAGGCCTCCCCATATTTATATTTCAGCCATCGCCCTCCATACCACAGGGGCTTTAACCGCTTGGCTTGCTTAATTGCAGCACATGTTTCACATTCATGGATAACCTGCGTGATAGTGTCCATGGTCAAGTGCACCCCTTGATCTCGAGCCCATCTATATGTTGCATCCCTTCCCTGATGGCCTGAGGTGTCATGGGCCCACAGAGCCATAACTAGATCACCCCTATGTTGCCAGTCCAGGTCCACCAGAGCCACTTCAATCTTGGCAGCCTGATCCACCTGCTGGCTGTTTCGATGTTCTTCAGTGGCCCGACTCTTGGGTACATGAGCATCTACATGACGTACTTTTACAACCAGATTCTCTAGTTGGGATGCAATATCTTGCCACAGTGCGGCAGCCCAAATGGGTTTACCTCTGTGCTGCCAGTTGCTCTGCTTCCATTGCTGTAACCACCCCCACAAGGCATTTGCCACCATCCATGAGTATAGAGATAGAGCACTGGCCACTTTTTCAGCAATGTCCAACGCTAGCTGGATGGCTTTCACCTCTGCAAACTGACTCCATTCACCTTCTCCTTCAGCAGTTTCTGCAACTTGTCATGTAGGACTCCATACAGCAGCCTTCCACCTCCAATGCTTTCCCACAATGCGACAGGATCCATCAGTAAACAGGGCATATTGCCTCTCATTTTCTGGCAGTTTATTATACAGTGGGGATTCTTCAGCCCATGTCACCTCCTCCTCTGGCAACATTCCAAATTCTTTGCCTTCTGGCCAGTCCGTGATCACTTCTAAAATTCCTGGGCGACTGGGGTTTCCTATGCGAGCCCGTTGTGTGATCAGTGCAATCCACTTACTCCACGTGGCATCAGTTGCATGATGTATAGAGGAGACCCTCCCTTTGAACATCCAGCCCAGCACTGGCAGTCGGGGTGCTAAGAGGAGCTGTATTTCAGTTCCAACCACTTCTGAGGCAGCTCGAACTCCTTCATATGCTGCCAATATCTCTTTTTCAGTTGGAGTATAGCGAGCCTCGGATCCTCTGTATCCCCGACTCCAAAACCCCAGGGGTCGGCCTCGGGTCTCCCCAGGTGCTTTCTGCCAGAGATTCCAGGTAGGGCCATTCTCCCCAGCTGTGGTGCAAGTGCACATTTTTAACATCTTGTCCTGCCCAGACTGGTCCAAGGGCTACTGCATGAACAATCTCCCATTTAATTTGTTCAAAGGCTTGTCGTTGTTCAGGGCCCCATTCAAAATAGTTCTTCTTCTGGGTCACTTCATGGAGAGATGGCTTACAATCAGACTGTAATTTGGAATATGCATTCTCCAAAACCTCATGACCCTAAGAAGGCCTGTATTTCCTTTTTATTAGTTGGCAGAGACATAGCTGCTATTTTGTTGATCATGTCCATGGGGATCTGACGACGTCCATCTTGCCATTTTATTCCTAAAAACTGGATCTTCTGTGCAGGTCCCTTGACCTTACTTTCTTTTATGGCAAAACCGGCTTTCAGAAGGATTTGGATTATTTTCTTCCCTTTCTCAAAGACTTCTTCTGCTGTGTTGCCCCATACGATGTTGTCATCAATGTACTGCAGGTGTTCTGGAGCTTCACCTTTTTCTAGTGCAGCCTGGATGAGTCCATGGCAAATGGTGGGGCTGTGTTTCCACCCCTGGAGCAATTGATTCCAGGTGTACTGGACACCCCTCCAAGTAAAGGCAAATTGTGGACGACACTCTGCTGCCAGAGGGATTGAGAAAAATGCATTAGCAATGTCAATTGTGGCGTAACACTTGGCTGCCTTTGACTCTAGTTCGTACTGAAGTTTTAGCATATCTGGAATGGCAGCACTCAGCGGTGGCGTAACTTCATTCAGGCCACGATAGTCTCCTGTTAGTCTCCGCTCCCCATTAGAATTTTGCACTGGCCATATGGGACTATTAAAGGGTGTTTGAGTTTTGCTGATCACTCCTTGCTTTCCCATCGATGAATCAACTTATGGATGGGAATCAGGGCGGCTCGGTTGGTGTGATATTGCCACCGGTGCACCGTTGTGGTAGCAATTGGCACTTGTTGTTCTTCAACCCTCAGCAACCCCCACAATTGAAGCGTCCTGAGAGAGTCTGTTACGGAGGCTCACGCAATCAAATTCAACAGGTGTTAAAACAGATTTATTCCTCAGTAAACGTTAATTAGAGCTCCGATAACATTTGTAAACCACAGGCTCGATGTAAGGGGAATTATTACTACACAGCCAACTTAAGAATTCTTAAGATTTAAAAGTGATGACTCAAAATGCACATATCACTCATCTAAAATATGAGGGCTCTCAACCTCGAGGAGTTACCTAGCGCAGTGTCCCGACCCAAGGGGAGAGTTCCCAGCTGCAGACCCACTGCTCTGAGGAGGACTGATTCAAAATGTCCTCTGGCGGGCCCCTGTTTATACTCTTGTCGAATCTGAGCTGTGATCATTTTAATCTCTATTGGCCAAAAGGTCAACACTTCAGTGTACCTGGCGCATCTCGATTGGTCAGTTCAATTTTCAACCAGCAGCCTCTAGGGTTTGTTTTTTTTTTCCTCTCCTCCCTGCCCAGAGAAGTTTTGTTTCCTGTTGGGAGGTGTACCTGCCACAGAGACTAGGCAGGGTAGACGGCTGTTCAATTCCCTCTGTCTCCAAGGCAGCCATAACAAAAGGCCACTGATACACTTTTGTGTCCTTAAAATACCCTCTTCTGAGATAGTCTATGCCAAGGATGCACGGAGCCTCTGGACCAGTCACAATGGGGTGTTTCTGCCATTTGTTCCTAGTTAGGCTTACTTCAGCCTCCAATACAGTTAACTCTTGGGATCCCCCTGTCACACCAGAAATACAGATGGGTTCTGCCCCTTTATAACTTGATGGCATTAGAGTGCACTGTGCGCCGGTGTCTACTAGAGCCTTATACTCCTGTGGGTCTGCATGGTGGGAGCCCCCAAACCACTATTCGCATGACCTCTTGGTCGGGACCCGAACTCAGTGAGTTACAAGCTAAGTTTTCACGCAAGCTGGGTGAAACCAAAATTGAGTATTTGTGGAGAGTTTCTCTAACGGGGGGAGATCGGATACTGTTGAGTGATGATGAAGTGAGAGGTTTCTGGGGACTGGGGTTGTTTCTGAGTGACGGACCAGCAGGTGATCAGTTGATAATGTCCCAAGTAGGCTATTGGGCTGGGGGTGTGGACCCCAAGGAGAGAGGAGAACCTGTTACTATTCAGGTAAAGGGGTTGTTGGAGTTAACGGAGGGAGTGCAAAAGGCCGCCTGTGTTCAGGTCATGTACGATAGAGGGCAACAAGGGATACCGATGGCTGCACTGGTGGACCTCTGCCACCTTAGACCCCTTTATTAGAGGTCTGCTGGATGCTTTAAAGATACATGTCCAGTCCCTCAGAGAAAGCACTTGGGGGGCCATTGAGCGCAATCAGCAGAACCCCCAGAGGCTGCCCGCACACGTGATGACTTGGAAGGAAGTACTGCACAGCATAGTTGTTCACAGGCCCGAGATGGGATGGGCGGAGCCGAGCGGTGGCACGGAGGGCAGCAAGAAGGTCTGGCCAGCCAGTTGTAAACCCCGCCCCAAGAGGTCTTGATCTCCGGGTCGGCAGGTCAGAACTACAATCCCGGAAGGAACGATCTCTGATGGAAGGCATTGGCACTGTGGGCACCCCAAGCCCTGCTGCACGAGCACGCCACTGACAGCATCCGGAAGCTGGTGGAATTGCTGGAGGGGAAAGCTAGAGACCAAAGGGAAGCACCAGTAACCCCACCCCCTCGGGAAGAGAAACTTAACCCTTTCGCGGCACTGCGAGGGGAACTGGAAGGGGTAAAAAACTAGAAGCTGCGGTTTGGGGTTCAGTCCACCCAATCCACGTGGTGAATTCTTGCCAATGGTCTGCTGATAAGGAGCCTTATATACACATTCCTGTGGGTCCAAGACAGATAAGTTTAGAATTCTTAATCGATACAGGAGCCCAAATTAGTGTTTTAAACGACAAGCTAGTGAGCTGGGAATTAAACTATCGAGAAAGGCTATAAACATTAGAGGAGTGACAGGAGTGGCAGAAAAATGTCCCATAGCTCGAACTCAACTCTGGCTACCTAGGGAAAAGAGAATGATGGCTGTGGAAGTGGCTTTGAGCCCCTATGAGGGAAATAGACTGGGATTTGATATACTGGTGGGCAAACAATGGTACCTACCCAATGGCAGGGTGTGGAGCTTTGGGGGCAGGGAGGCAGAGGCTATCCATGTGAGAACCTTGCAGGTTGCTCCTGCGCTACCGCAATCTAAGGTAACCCATGTCACTCAATACCCGCTGCCAGCCGCTGCCAAATGGGGCATTTTGAAAGTAATTAACGATCTTGAGAAGAGACAGATCGTAAGTCGCACACATTCCCCTTATAATTCTCCTGTTTGGCCAGTCCGTAAACCAGATGGGAGGTGGTGACTAACAATTGATTATACGAGATTGAACAGTAATACCCCACCATTAACTGCTGCTGTTCCAAGTATAACCTCAATAGTAACGTCGATACAGGCTGTGGCCCACCCATGGATGGCTGCTTTAGATGTCAAGGATATGTTTTTTATGATTCCCCTAAGGGAAGAGGACAAACCCCAGTTCATCTTCACCTGGGAGGGGACACAATACACCTTTAATCGACTTCCCCAGGGATATAGGCATTCCCCCACTATTGCTCATCAATGCTTTAGCCAAGCTCCTTGATGCTGTGGAAGTACCATCAGGTGTTCACATATATCAATATATAGATGATATCCTAGTCGATGGGAATAACAAGGAACAGGTAGGGCACATGGCTGAGGCCATCTGGAATCTGTTAGTCAAGAATGGGCTAGACGTTCCATCTTCTAAATTCCAAGGTGTCGTGGTTTAACCCAAGCCAGCAAATAAGCACCATGCAGCCGCTCACTCACTTCCCCCCACCCAGTGGGATGGGGAGAGAATCAGGAAAAGAAGTAAAACTCGTGGGTTGCGATAAGAATGGTTTAATAGAACAGAAAAGAAGAAACAAATAATGATAATGATAACACTAATAAAATGACAACAGTAATAATGAAAGGATTGGAATGTACAAATGATGCGCAGTGCAATTGCTCACCACCCGCCGATCGACGCTCAGTTAATCCCCGAGCAGAGATCCCCTGCCCCCACCCCACCCAGTTTATATACTAGATGGGACATCACATGGTATGGAATACCCCGTTGGCCACTTTGGGTCAGGTGCCCTGGCTGTGTCCTGTGCCAACTTCTTGTGCCCCTCCAGCTTTCTCACTGGCTGGGCATGAGAAGCTGAAAAATCCTTGCCTTTAGACAAAACATTACTTAGCAACAACTGAAAACATCAGTGTTATCAACGTTCTTCTCATACTGAACTCAAAACATAGCACTGTACCAGCTACTAGGAAGACAGTTAACTCTATCCCAGCCAAAACTAGGACACCATCCACCCCTTATTCTATACCTGTCGTGGTTTCAGCCCAGCCTGTAACAAAGGACCACGCAGCTGCTCGCTCACTCCTCCCGCCCCCCCCTCCGGTGGGATAGGGAGGAGAATCGGAGGAGAGAAAAGGAAAAAAAAAAAACGGAACCTCGAGGGTTGAGATAAAGGAAGTTTACTGGGACAACACACAAAAAAAGAGAAGTTACAACAACAACAACGGTACTAATAAAAGAATATACAAAACGAGTGATGCACAGTGCAACTGCTCACCACCCGGAACCCGATGCTCCGCCACTTCCCCCACCGAAAGTCGAGAGAGCTCCCCCCAGCCCGCTCCCCAGTTATATACTGAGCATGATGTCACATGGTATGGAATAGCTCCTTGGCTACTTCAGGTCAGCTGCCCTGGCTATGCCCCCCACCTCCCAGGTTCCTGTGAAAATTAACTCTATCCCAGCTGAACCCAGGACATTATCCACCCCTTATTCTATACCATCTACATCATGCCCAGATCTTACATTTTCCAATCGACCACTACCACTTTCCTTGTCTTATATATATATATATATATATATATATATGTGTGTATATGGACACCCACACACACCCACACACACACAGAAAGTATTCCCTTAGTCGATGGGCTATCCCTCTAATGTGTCCATCAGTTTTATTTAGTCCATGACTTTGGGACTCCATCTGTTGTAACAGTCCTTCAGGATAGGAGAGATGGTGTGAGGTGTTGGGTTGTTGTATGCTGCCTCTGGAAGTTGGGGCTAGTACATTTGGTGCAACCCACGCCCTTGGTCTGCAGGTCGAAGATGTTGATCTTGAGGAAATTGCTGGGCGCCAGTTCAAGTTCTATCGCTGTTGTACTTGGCTCAGTTTCAAAGTCCATCCTGCAGTCATTTGGGTAATTCTTACAGTAATACCCTTGATATGGCATATAGACACTATAGATACAATGCCATGCATTGCCAGGTTATTTAGCAGTTAAATATCATACAGCCCAATTCACTGGCTATTCTCTCCCAAGATCAAATCTCCCTGAGGTACACATTGAACTTCCCCATCCTTCTGCATCACCCACCAGGTGTACCCAGGTCCTTGAGCAAAAGCAATCCCGTGGATGGGTTTGTCTCTGCTTGAGGCAGCACTAACCTACACTGTCTTCCCTAACATACTCCTCATGCGCACTACAGGGACTTTATCCCCTTCTACAGTATGTGGAAATCTTGGGTGGGTGGGGCCAGCCCGATTGGCAGATCCTCTAGTATTAACTAACCAGGTGGCTTTTGTTAAATGTGTATCCCAATGTTTGAAAGTTCCACCCCCCATTGCTCTCAATGTAGTTTTCAGCAGTCCATTGTATCGTTCGATTTTTTCCCAGAGGCTGGTGCATGATAGGGGATGTGATATACCCACTCAATGCCATGTTCTTTGGACCAGGTGTCTATGAGGTTGTTTCGGAAGTGAGTCCCGTTGTCCGACTCGATTCTTTCTGGGATGTCGTGTCGCCATAAAACTTTCTCTTCAAGGCCCAGGATAGTGTTCTGGGCAGTGGCGTGGGGTACAGAATATGTTTCCAGCCATCCAGTGGTTGCTTCCACCATTGTAAGCACATAGCGCTTGCCTTGGCGGGTTCGTGGGAGTGTGATATAGTCAATCTGCCAGGCCTCCCCATATTTATATTTCAGCCATCGCCCTCCATACCACAGGGGTTTTAGCCACTTGGCTTGCTTAATTGCAGCACGTTTCACATTCATGGATAACCTGTGCGATAGTGTCCATGGTCAGGTCCACCCCTCGATCACGAGCCCATCTATATGTTGCATCTCTCCCCTGATGGCCTGAGGTATCATGGGCCCACAGAGCCATAACTAGATCACCCCTATGTTGCCAGTCCAGGTCCACCAGAGCCACTTCAATCTTGGCAGCCTGATCCACCTGCTGGTTATTTTGATGTTCTTCAGTGGCCCGACTCTTGGGTACGTGAGCATCTACATGACGTACTTTTACCACTACCTTCTCTATCCGAACAGCAATATCTTGCCACAGTGCGGCAGCCCAGATGGGTTTAACTCTGCGTTGCCAGTTGCTCTTCTTCCATTGCTGTAGCCACCCCCATAGGGCATTTGCCACCATCCATGAGTCAGTATAGAGATAGAGCACTGGCCACTTTTCTTTTTCAGCAATGTCTAACACTAGCTGGATGGCTTTCACCTCTGCAAACTGACTCCATTCACCTTCTCCTTCAGCAGTTTCTGCAACTTGTCATGTAGGACTCCATACAGCAGCTTTCCACCTCCGATGCTTTCCCACAATGCGACAGGACCCATCAGTGAACAGGGCATATTGCCTCTCATTTTCTGGCAGTTTATTATACAGCGGGGCCTCTTCAGCCCATGTCACTTCCTCCTCTGGCAACATTCCAAAATCTTTGCCTTCTGGCCAGTCCGTGATCACTTCTAAAATTCCTGGGCGACTGGGGTTTCCTATGCGAGCCCGTTGTGTGATCAGTACGGCCCACTTACTCCACGTGGCGTCAGTTGCGTGATGCGTAGAGGAGACCCTCCCTTTGAACATCCAGCCCAGCACTGGCAGTCGGGGTGCTAAGAGGAGCTGTGTTTCAGTACCAACCACTTCTGAGGCAGCTCAAACTCCTTCATATGCTGCCAATATCTCTTTTTCAGTTGGAGTATAGCGAGCCTCGGATCCTCGATATCCTCGACTCCAAAACCCCAGGGGTCGGCCTCGGGTCTCCCCAGGTGCTTTCTGCCAGAGGCTCCAGGTAGGGCCATTCTCCCCAGCTGCAGTGTAGAGCACATTTTTAACATCTTGTCCTGCCCGCACTGGCCCAAGGGCTACTGCATGAACAATCTCCCGTTTAATTTGTTCAAAGGCTTGTTGTTGCACAGGGCCCCATTCAAAACAGTTCTTTTTCCAGGTCACTTCATGGAGAGGGCTGACAATTTGACTGTAATTTGGAATATGCATTCTCCAAAACCCCACAACACCTAAGAAGGCCTGTGTTTCCTTTTTATTAGTCAGCGGAGACATAGCTGCTATTTTGTTGATCATGTCCATGGGGATCTGACGACGTCCATCTTGCCATTTTATTCCTAAAAACTGGATCTTCTGTGCAGGTCCCTTGACCTTACTTTCTTTTATGGCAAAACCGGCTTTCAGAAGGATTTGGATTATTTTCTTCCCTTTCTCAAAGACTTCTTCTGCTGTGTTGCCCCATACGATGTTGTCATCAATGTACTGCAGGTGTTCTGGAGCTTCACCTTTTTCCAGTGCAGTCTGGATCAGTCCATGGCAAATGGTGGGGCTGTGTTTCCACCCCTGGGGCAGTCGATTCCAGGTGTACTGGATACCACTCCAAGTGAAAGCAAACTGTAGCCTGCACTCCACTGCCAAAGGAATGGAGAAAAATGCATTAGCAATGTCAGTTGTGGCATACCACTTAGCTGCCTTTGATTCCAGTTCATATTGAAGCTCTAACATATCTGGCACAGCAGTGCTCAGCAGTGGCGTGACTTCATTCAGCCCACGATAATCTACTGTTAGTCTCCATTCCCCATGAGATTTCCGCACGGGCCATATGGGACTATTAAAGGGTGAGTGAGTCTTGCTGATCACTCCTTGGCTCTCCAATTGGCAAATCAGCTCATGGATGGGGATCAGGGAGTCTCGGTTGGTGCGATATTGCCGCCGGTGCACTGTCATCATAGCAATTGGCACCTGTTGTTCTTCAACCTTCAGCAACCCCACAACCGAAGGGTCTTGAGAGAGACCAGGCAGGGTAGACAGCTCTTCAGTGCCCTCCGTCTCCAAGGCAGCAATACCAAAGGCCCAACGGTACCCTTTTGGGTCCTTGAAATACCCCCTCCTGAGATAATCTATACCAAGGATGCACGGGGCCTCTGGACCAGTCACAATGGGGTGTTTATGCAGCTCATTCCCGGTTAGACTCATTTCAGCTTCCAATACAGTTAGCTCTTGGGATCCCCCTGTCACACCAGAGATACAAATGGATTCTGCCCCTTTATAACTTGATGGCATTAGAGTGCACTGTGCGCCGGTGTCTACTAGAGCCTTATATTCCTGTGGGTCTGACATGCCAGGCCATCGAATCCACACAGTCCAATAGACCCGGTTATCCCTTTCCTCCACCTGGCTGGAGGCAGGGCCCCTCTAATTCTGGTCAGAGTATCCAGTATTCACTTCTCGTAAAATTGGCTCAGGAGTCCCTTCAAGAGGATCAGAGATAAGATCAGCCCTTCTACTCTGTTTGGAAACTGGAACGGCATTTTTCCTCACAGAATCCCCTTTTGTGGTGGTTTTTCCTCGCAGCTCACGTTCCTGTGCCTTTAGGACTGAGGTAGGTTTTCCATCCCATTTCCTCATGTCCTCTCCGTGATCACATAGGTGAAACCACAGGGCACCTCGCGGTGTGTACCTTCTATATTCTGTTTCTCTTGGGCAGAGGAGTGCTCACTCCTAATAGCTGAGACATTGGTCCTTACAGGTGGGGAGTAGGACATATCCTCTTTGAATTGCTGGAAATCCTCGGACAGCATCTCCATAGCCGAAATATGGGCTGGTAGGGAGGAAGACAGATTTTCTTCATATTGCCAGAATTGGTAAGCCATTTCATCCACCGCCAGTGCCTCTTCATCTGTCCAGGTCGTTATTGCCAGTGAGTTGGCATAGGACGATGGTGCGCTCCGTACAAACTTCCGCCACATGGGTCATGTGCAATGGACTTTGTCTAGATCTTTGGGTAATTGTGGGTTGTCCGGGTCATGACGAATCGTCTCTAGCATGGCTAATTCCCTCAGGTACTGGATACCTTTCTCCATGGTGGTCCACTTGCCTGATTGACATAGAACATCTTCCTTAAAGGGGTACCTTTCCTTCACACTTGACAGGAGTTGCCTCCAGAGGCTGAGGGCTTGTGTCCATTTTCCAATTGCCTTGTCAATGCCACCTTCCCTGGCAAGCGATCCCAGCTGCTTGGCTTCCCTACCTTCTAATTCCAGGCTACTAGCCCCACTATCCCAGCATCGGAACAGCCAGGTGATAATATGCTCACCTATACGGCGGCCAAAATCTTTTCGCATATCCCACAGCTCACTCAAGGATAGGGACAAGGTTATTACCTCTGTTTCTGCCTCCTCCTCCTGTTCCTGTGATGACCCTGGTTCACCTTCATCCTTTGCTAAGCGAACTCATTTTTTTTGTACATTTCTTTTTCTGTACGGGGGCAAATGATACTGGTGCAGGTTGGTCCGCTGGTTCAGTTGCAGTATCGCTCACTGGGTTTCGGATAACCGCAGCGTCTGTCGCCAAGGTTTGGGTAGCTGCTGTGCTCGTCGCTGGGGCTGGAGGGGCCGCAGTGCCCGTTGCTGAGGTTTGTGTGACCGCAGTGCTCATCGTTTTGTTGTTAGGTCCAGAGAACTTCTCTTCCCCTTGAGGCTACTGAGTGGTGTTGAACAGGGCTCGATAGGCATGGGCCAGGCCCAGCACGTTGCAGTGATTTGTATCTCTCTGGAGCTGCCAGGGTGACAGCATACCTTTTCCAAATATTTTACTAGTTCTTCTGGATTCTACACTTGTTCAGGGGTGAATTTCCAAAACATTGGAGGTGCCCACTGTCCTAGGTACTTGCCCATACTACCCCACACACCCTGCCACTCATAATTATCCAGCCTTGGGGCAGATCTCTGGGTGATCTTCTTAAATAGCTGTTTACCTTAAACAAGAGCTGAACCACATTCAGAAGCATGCTAATTCCTAGCAGTAGGGCCAGGACTGTGCTGGTCCCAACATTCCAGGAGTATTCAAATTTTTCAAAATTCTCAAACACCATTGTAGCTGGACTGAAGGAGAAGGGAAAGGGGAAGAAAGGTACGCCACCCATAGACTGGTTCTCCAAGGAAGAAAGGTAAATGGTGTAATTATTCATAGTTTCCCACAGATGGCTCCCGAAGCATAGAGGTGACAATGCTGAGTGCAAATACCGGATTAATCCCACAGCTGATAACTTTATCATACCATAAAACAGTGTTACACAATACATCAAAGCGAAAACCTTAATCCACCTCCCACAGATGATAAGCAGCAGCACAGGGACTACATACAGCAGGCGAGGTGATACATAACAGAACTCTAGAAATTAGCGCCACAACTCCAAGAACTCATAAATCGACATAGTGACCAGCGATGATTAGACCAATATAATGAATGCTTGTAACAAATTTGTTTTAACAGGCTCTGGTCAGGTTTGACATTATCTCAACCCTTCATGCCCCACATTGGGTGCCAAAATGGACTGTCATGGTTTAACCCCAGCCAGCAACTAAGCACCATGCAGCCGCTCACTCACTTCCCCCCACCCAGTGGGATGGGGGAGAAAATCAGGAAAAGAAGTAAAACCCGTGGGTTGAGATAAGAACGGTTTAATAGAACAGAAAAGAAGAAACGAATAATGATAATGATAACACTAATAAAATGACAGCAGTAATGATAAAAGGATTGGAATACACAAATGATGCGCAGTGCAATTGCTCACCACCCGCCGATCGACGCTCAGTTAATCCCCGAGCAGAGATCCTCCGCCCCCACCCCACCCAATTTATATACTAGACGTGACATCACATGGTATGGAATACCCTGTTGGCCAGTTTGGGTCAGCTGCCCTGGCTGTGTCCTGTGCCAACTTCTTGTGCCCCTCCAGCTTTCTCGCTGGCTGGGCATGAGAAGCTGAAAAATCCTTGACTATAGTCTAAACGCTACTTAGCAACAACTGAAAACATCAGTGTTATCAACATTCTTCTCATACTAAACTCAAAAACATAGCACTGTACCAGCTACTAGGAAGACAATTAACTCTATCCCAGCTGAAACTAGGACAAGCAGCCACATTTTGCTCTAATTGTGTACATCTGTAGCAGTTTGATGTGCTAGCTCAGTCAGAAAGATTTGTATTGAACATGTAAATTCAGCTTTAAACATGCAATTTCTAGATATAATCTAAAATGGGACTTGTTCAAAGTATCTTGTCTCCTGTAGAGCTTTGTATCACTACAGAGTACAGTAAAGGGCATAGTTTCTTCAAATAACATCAGAAACATGACAGTTAGAGCACCATTAATAAAATAATAATCCCTTCAGTGTGCCTGCTTTAAAAAAAACCAGCATGCTCTTCTGCTTCCTTCTCACTTTTCAGTGCTGAATCTGTGTATGTTTCCTTCTGTTCTGTGATTATGGCTCAATTTATCCTCAGGCAAGGATCTAATTTAAAAAAATACTTAAAAGTGAATCATTTTTTTACCTTGCAGGAAAATATCTGTGTGTATATAGGTGCGTTGGGTCATAACACACTGAGGTTATGTGCTCATGTTAATAGCATTCAGGAATTTTCAGATTGCATTTCATTTTGTGAAAGGCACAGTTATTAATTCCTTACCAGAAGAGAAATTTTTAATTTCTGTTGTGTTGCTTGTTATAGCTTCCTGATACCAGCATGTGTGCCAAGGGCACAATACTTTCGCAGTCTCATTTTTCCATCTAGTCCCACCTGGATCTACTTTGGGAATCTCTGGAGCATTGCTTGAAAATGCCTTTAAAATTTATCAACTGGTTATTCATAGATTACTTCCATATTTTTCTTGACTCTAAACTTGCTTGTTTACTGGGTTTTGATTTGACTTGGCTTTAGCCTACATTTAGGCATCTTTGGTGGCAAATAGTTTTTCTTAACGACATAAGATATTACAGTGCTCCAACAGGCAATTTCTCAGTGTTTATATGGAGAGGAAGCTGGATAAAGCAAGATCTATGCTGCACCATTCCTAAGAGAGTTGCTCCTAAAATGTGATCCAGGGATAAAAATTATCCTGACAGGAATAATTTATCAGGATACAGAAAGAGGGATAAATACTGTCAGAGGCAGGAAAAACCTTCTCCACTTATAATACTGTTCATTTAAACAGCTAAGAAGTACTACTCCTGGGGGGTGGGTTGACCTTGGCTGGACACCAGGTGCCCACCAAGCCACTCTATCACTCCCCCTCCTCAGCTGGGCAGGGAAGAGAAAATATAACAAAAGGCTCATGGGTCAAGATAAGGACAGGGAGAGATCACTCACCAATTAGTGTCACAGGCAAAACAGACTCAGCTCGGGGAAATTAATTTAATTTATTACCAAGCAAATCAGAGTAGGGTAATGAGAAATAAAAACTAAATCTTAAAATACCTTCCCTCCCTTCTTCCTGGGCTCAACTTCATTCCCAATTTCTCTACCTACTCCCCCTGAGCGGCACAGGGGGATGGGAAATGGGGGTTACGATCAGTTCATCACGCGTTGTCTCTGCCACTCCTTCCTCCTCACGCTCTTCCCCTGCTCCAGCATGGAGTCCCTCCCATGGGAGACAGTCCTCCACAAACTTCTCCAATGTGGGTCCTTCCTATGGGCTGCAGTTGTTCACAAACTGCTCCAGCGTGGGTCCTTTCCATGTGTCCTTTCCATGGGGTGCAGTCCTTCAGGAACAGACCGCTCCAGCTTGGGTCCCCCGCAGGGTCACAAGCCCTGCCAGAATACCTGCTCCAGCATAGGCTACTTCTCTCCATGGGGTCACAGGTCCTGGCAGGAGCCTGCTGCAGTGTGGGCTTCCCACGGGGTCACAGCCTCCTTCGGGCACATCTACCTGCTCTGGCGTGGGGTCCTCCATGGGCTGCAGGGTGGATATCTGCTCCACTGTTAACCTCCATGGGCTGCAGTGGGACAACCTGCCTCACCATGGTCTTCACCATGGGCTGCAGGGGAATCTCTGCTCTGGCACCTGGAGTACCTCTGCCCCCTCCTTCTTCACTGACCTTGGTGTCTGCATAGTTGTTTCTCTCACATATTCTCACTCCTCTCTTCTGCCTGCTGTTGCATGGCAGTTTTTTTCCCCTTCTTAAATATGCTATTATAGAGATGTTACCACTGTTGCTGATTAGCTCAGCCTTGGCCAGCAGTGAGTCTGTCTTGGAGCCGGCTGGCATTGGCTCTATTGGACATAGGGGAAGTTTCTTGCATCTTCTCACAGAAACCACCCCTGTAGCCCCCCAGCTACCAAAACCTTGCCATGCAAACCCAATAAAACTGCTGTTCAAGTAAACAATAGGGGGTAGGAAGGGTGAGGAAGCATAAACATTTGTAGAACTGAAACACATAAATAACAATCAAGGGACAAGGAAAATATCAATAAGTTAAAATCTCTTGTGTGCATCTGGCAGACCATAGATTTTCCATGAGTTAGAATTGCTGCATTATTATTAGTATGTTACATTTCATGTTTGATATGAAAATAATAATTTTTGCATGTCAAGTAAGTAAATATTATAGGCAGCAGCATGGTGACAGTTACTGTCAACTTTCCCTGTTTCTATTGAGAATCTGTATATACAATAGCAGTGTCTTGTGTATTTTGGAGGTGGACTGTATCACTTTTCTCAAACAATTTAAATCTAAATCCATATATCTGATAAAGGTAATGTGATACAAGGCATAACTTAAAAAAAATTACAGAAGTTTCAAGTAGCTTTTAATCTCATTCTAAGATTTTTTTCTCTATCCTTCTCTATCTCTCAGATGCCTGTAATGTTCATATAGATCATCTGTGGATGTGGTTAGGTGAATGATTTAACCCCTCAAAGGAAGCTGTGGATACCCCATACCTCACAGTGTTATTTTTTAGGACTTGAGCTACTGTTGTATTTTCAACGCATTTTAATGATAATTATAAAATAGAAGTCTTGAAATAACCCCACAAATATCTCACAGAAATATTTCCTGGAATCATGAACAGACAGGACATTGCTCTTTGAGCTTCATGACATGAAGCTTTTGATATAAGTATCAGTCTTGTGCATAGGCAGGGTCCTGTTTTACATTGTAATAAGTTTCCATCTCTGAACTAATTTGTGATAAAATGACATGCTTTAATTCTGCAAGATTCCAGTCTGCAATCTGCATAGAATAAAGGAGCATATACACTTACCAGTAACAGCAATGTTAAAAGAACACCACCATGTCTTGGTTTCACCTGGTGTCGTGGTTTAACCCCAGCCAACAACTAAGCACCACGCAGCTGCTCACTCACTCCCCCCCCACCCAATAGGATGGGGGAGAAAATCGGGAAAAGACGTAAAACTCGTGGGTTGAGATAAGAACGGTTTAATAGAACAGAAAAGAAGAAACTAATAATGATAATGATAACACTAATAAAATGACAACAGCAATAATAAAAGGATTGGAATGTACAAATGATGCGCAGGGCAATTGCTCACCACCCGCCGACCGACCGACACCCAGCTAGTCCCCGGGCGGCGATTCCCTGCCCCCACTTCCCAGTTCCTATACTAGATGGGACGTCACATGGTATGGAATACACCATTGGCCAGTTTGGGTCAGGTGCCCTGGCTGTGTCCTGTGCCAACTTCTTGTGCCCTGGCTGGGCATGAGAAGCTGAAAAATCCTTGACTGTAGTCTAAACACTACTTAGCAACAACTGAAAACATCAGTGTTATCAACATTCTTCGCATACTGAACTCAAAACATAGCACTGTACTAGCTACTAGGAAGACAGTTAACTCTATCCCAGCTGAAACCAGGACACATGGTATGGAATAACCCGTTGGCCACTTTGGGTCAGGTGCCCTGGCTTCTTTTTCCCCATTTTCTCCCCCATCCCACTGGATGGGGGGGGAGTGAGTGAGCGGCTGCATGGTGCTTAGTTGCTGGCTGGGGCTAAACCATGACACCCGCCAACTCATGAGCGAGGATCCTTTTCCCCCTTTGAGATAGCTGGACTCCATCTGTTGCCAGCAGGCCTGGTGACGTGTAAACCTCCCCATGGTCAAAAACCCCAAAATTCCACTGATGGCACCAGCCTCCGAGCCATGTGTTAATCAGATGTGTTTTCCTGTTCCTTTCAGTATATTTCCCTGCCACTGAAGGGATTGAGGAAAACACTACCTGTGCTCCCGATCCTTCCACTAATCGCCCCAATGCCCTGAAGTCCCTTTTGATTGCTTTTGGATTTCTCTCTGCAATCTCATCACTGCCAACCTGCACAACCAATAGCAGGTAATAATCAGAGGTCTGAACCAGACCAGGGAGTTCCCTAGTAATGTCTTTTACCCAGGCCCCAGGGAGGCAGCAGACTTCCCTGTGGGATGGGTCAGGTCTGCATATTGGGCCCTCTGTCCCCCTCAGAAGGGAGTCGCCTACGACAATTACCCTCCTTTTTCTTTTTTCAGAGGCTGTCAGAATGCATGGGGCTGACTGACTCCACCTAGGCACCCCCCTGGATAGGCCTTCATCTACATTCTGATCTTCATTAGCCTGGCCCTCAAGTTCCAGAGCCCAACACCTGTTGTGTAGGGGCAACTGGGAAGGTGAGGGAGACTGGGAGGGGATTCACCTGCCTCCCTGAGCAGGGACCTGTATCCATTCCCTTCCATCTCTTAGGTCCCCTCCTGCCTGGTGGCAAGAGGGCAGGGGATCCTCTGCTTCTTGTGGAGCCTCCATCTGCTGCCTCTGCCTCAGGGATGGTAGGGTGTGGGCCCACCAATCTATCTCCCTCCCTAACTCCCTGATACTCCTCAACCTTTCCACTTCCTCCTTCAGCTCTGCTACCAGGTTGAGCAGATCATCCACCTGGTCACACCTCACACAGGAGATGTCCCTGCTGCCCTCTGGTACTAGTGATAGGCTCAGGCACTCCCTGCAGCTGGAGACCTGGACAGCTGCATGTTTGCTTGGGAGCTCCATCTGGGTTGCCACATTTTTCCTGGCAATGGTTTTCACCTGAGTGGCAACCATACCTGGGTCTCCTTCTGAGGCCGATGCCCCCTGGTTGAGTATCCCTCTTGCGCAAACTGCCATGCAAACTGCCACGCCATGCCCTTTCTGACGTGCCACGCCATGTTCGCCACACTCCTGGTCTCTGTTGCTTCTCAGGGCCGTTTAAATCTCCTGCGGTTGCCACTGGTAATGCCCATGCTGTGTCAGCCTCTCTCGCGAGAGCTGCCACCTCTGGATGGGTCTCTCTGCTCTTCCTCGGGGTTCCCGGGCTCTGGGAATCTCCTTGTATGCCTCAATCTAGTGCTTAGCTGCCGAACTTACCGTTGCCATTGCTGGTCTTGTCGCTGACTGAGATGCTAAGAAATACATGCTAAGAAATCCCCATACTCTGTAAGTGGAAATTGTGGGGGTTTTTTAAGTACATGACTCAACCCTCACAGCAGCCTTTAAAGAGACAGAGGATCATTTGTAGATAATGTATTTGTATTCATAAAGCAGACAGGTATTTATTTGTAAATTAAGAAATGGAGATATTAAATGAGCTTTGACTATCAAATGAGTTATGACTATGTCTTAACTAATCAGCAAAGCATGAATTAGGGCCCTGACTTCCAGTCCTACCTTCAGGGCAACTTACCACAGTAAGCAAACTTGAGTGACAATACACAACTCTCATGAAGGTGAAGTTGATATTTGTCTGGTTTATTTACATGTAGCACTTCTACATTGCTGCTCTCCATTCCCACTACTAGCCATTCACCAGTAGGACAATAACCAAGGGAAAGTATCTGTGGACATGAAACATTTACACTTTTTTTTTCCTGCAATGGTTAAAGTGAATTGAGAAAGGGAGAGAGAGAAGGGCCAAACAAATTTCATGTAGTTCAATAGCAAGACTGCCATTCAAAATTCAACTGACTAAATAACCCTTGTTCTTACCTATTAACTTAGAAAAAAACAGGGAAAGAGATCAGTGTCAAGCTATCATTTTGTTCTGGAAGTAAAACATGAAAGCTCCAAAATATTATGTTGTGAGCAGCCAAAACAAACAGAAGGAGCAATTTCCCAGTTGCACTGGGCTCAGTTCTCAGCTATCATCTTAAACATTTTTTTTCCCCTCCAAATCATAGGAAAATCCAGCTACCTGTGCTGTGAAGTTATGCTGTTGTAGGTGTCTTCCCTCTCTCAAGTCCCAGGATCTGACAGTTTTGTCCAAACTTCCTGTCCAGAGCTTGGTACCATCATTAGAAATGTCGATACATATGTCTCCATCTGTGTGGCCCTGGAATTGCCTGATAAAACAAACCAGACTGAATAATGTTTTCCTGCCAGAGCTCAAGGTAAACACTGTTGTGGTGTTAGTTTTGGACTCTGTATGCATGTGTCATCTCTTCTGTGTAAGCTGATAGGCAAAAATCAGCCTCTCCCTCCAAGTGAATGTGAAATAACAATATTACAGAAACATTTTCCAGGTGCTAGAGAAATGAATTGCATCACAGCTAGCTGAACAAACTCAAATATTTCCTATCAGCTCCAAAAAATAAGAGAGCTTGTAAAAACCCTAAAGTACACTAACTACAGCTGAAAGCACTGAAGGACAACTCATATTAGAACAAAACAAGTGCTGAGGGAACAAAACTCCCCCAGTTTCAGAAAACAATTTCTGGATTTTTCTTCAGCTGCAAGTGAAGATAATAAATAGGTAGAAGAAGGAAGAGACAGATGTCACGGTAGAGACGGACACGACAAGTAATAGATCATGCAAAATGGCTACTTTATTGTTCTAACACACCTTTTTATCCCCTTCTTTAGAGTATGTGTTAGTATATGATTGGTTTGGTTAGTAACTAACAATTCATGATTGGTGAGTTCGTTAGGACGGTTCTTCTTATCACTATCTTGTTTTTGTACTGGTCTTCTCGGATCTTTCCAGACTCTCAAGGATATACTACAAGCTGCTCAAGGTCATGCTGTTCTCGAACTGTCAGGCATTCTGTAGACTTGTTGCATCCCCCGACAATTCCCCCTTTTTGTATTTGTGCTAAAAATATTGTCCCGGCTGCCCTCTGCAGGGCCCTTTGCAGAAGGCTGAAAAGACAGGGCAACATTAGGAGCACAGTTATCACAACCAGGATAACTACCCCCACAGTCTTGAGCAGAGATATCAACCATCCAGACAATCCCCAACCCTCAAACATCTTTGTCAACCAATCTAATTCATCGCTTTCTTTCAGCTTCCTGACTCCCTTCTTCAATTGTTGAATACTACTGAAAATGGATTCTGAATGATCGGATAGATTCATACAACGCATCCCTTCGAACTCATCACAACCATGTCCTTGTGCTAAAAGCAAGAAATCAATTGCAGCTCTATTTTGTAGCGTAGCATGTCTAACACTACCAACATCAGTTAGAAGGCCACTTAAAGCTAAAGAGGTAGCCTTAGATTGCTTACTAAGCCAACATCCTAACTTATTTAAAGTTCTTAAGGCATTTGCAACGCCAACTCCTGGTGCCAATATGGAGGCTGCTAAAATCTGGCCTGGATTCCAGAATTCAACGTCATATTGACAGGAACTGCTAAACCGATGAACAGACCTTTGGACTCGTCTATGTTTTCGAGTCATGTTCAGAATCGTTAACATATTTGGTGTTAATAACGTGAGGCGTCCGAGGCTACACGGGCCTCCATTCAGTTTAGATAGAATGCCTCCCCAGGCACGATCTCCACAGATTAAAAACACACCAGGAGGTAGCGCAAAAGGAACAACAGAAGATTGTGAAGCATTAGGTGCGGTATAATTACACCATGCAGTTGCATTGCGATAGAGAATACTAGTTGCATTAATATTTTGGCCTCGGCGAGCAGTATTGCTATAAGAGTAATTAAAAAACACACAAGCATCCATCATTACACATCCTAATAATTCTAACTCTTGGGGTTCCTGGGTGACTGGTGAAAGATGTGCATACACACGATCCCAGTTGTTTGTACAACTTTTTGGAGAATTACAGAGATTCGGGATCTGCAGTGGGTTCGGCCAGGTGTCCACAGGTAGTCCTACCAAGCATGTAGAGAATGGATTTTCAGGGGTTGCGGTGGCGAGACACAAGGTGTCCTGGTGTGTCATGTTTGCTAAAGTGACCCAAACATTTTGTTTAGGTTGTGAGACCACCCATCCTTCACCCTGAGGCAGGTTCCAATACAGGCCGAACACACCAAGCAGGAACCCAGCGAGGACCAGCATCTGTGGAAACACAAGCATAACCTCTTCCCCAGGTTAATAGCTTACATGGTCCACTCCACTGACCAGTAATTAAATCTTTAACATGTACTTTGATACCCTTTTGTAAATTCTGTGTTGAACAGAGAGGAGAAGTGTTGAAAAAGAGGAGGTAGGGAAGAATTATCCCCATAATGGAGAAAGTTAAGAACATAAACTGCTTTATCTAAATATGCCTGTGGTGGTTCCCCAACCATTCCCCCTTTTTGTTTTTGAAGCTGCTGCTTCAACATGCCATGTGCACGCTCAACAATTGCTTGTCCTGTTGGGGAATGGGGAATTCCTGTGACATGAGTAACACCCCACAGATTAAAAAATGTTTGAACTTTTCGTGAAGCATATGCTGGGCCATTGTCTGTTTTAATTTGGCGAGGCACCCCAAGCATAGCGAAAGCCTTCTGGAAATGTCAAATTACATCTTTTCCTGTTTCTCCATTATGTGCTGTTGCTACCAAAGCATGAGAATAAGTATCAATAGAAACATGAACATATTTCTGTTGGCCAAATTCATTGATATGAGTAACATCAGTTTGCTAAATCTGTAAAGCTTGTATACCTCTGGGATTAGTACCAAAATACACTGGAGTGTGAGTTCCTTGGCAATCAGGACAAGCAGCTACAATAGAGCGAGCTTCAGCATGGGACAAACCAAACTGCCTTCGTAAAGCTCGAAAAACTTGATGAAAAAATTGATGTGATAATACAGCTTGTTGCTTGATGTTAGGAACAGTACTCAGAGCCATAGCAGAAACAAGAGCATCTGCTCTGGCATTACCTTCCGTATAAAAACCCTGGTAAAGTGGTATGACTCCGGATATGCATGATAAAATAAGGTTCTGTTCATAGTTGAATACTTTTCCAGAGTTCTAAAAGCACATGAAATAATAATTGATTGTCTGACATGGTCAAAGCCACTTTGTCTAGTTGAGAAACTAAATTAGCTACATACACTGAGTCAGTTACAATATTTACAGGAGTAGAAAAAATAGAAAAAGCAACAGCCATTGCACGCAGCTCTACTACTTGTGGAGAACCATTTTGATATACTACTTTGCTGTTCCAGTTGTTGTTCTCATACCAGACTACTGCTGCTTTACCTGTTTTTCCAGAACCATCTGTGAAGACAGTAGGGCCTTTCACAGGTTCCGGCTGGCTTAAGTTTTTCTGACCAAATGGTATTTCTCGAGCAAATTTCAGGAGCGGGTGCGACGGTAGATGATACGATATCTGTCCTTGAAAACCCGCCATAGCCGCTTGCAGCTCATAATTGTTTGCCAGACACCATTCAAAGTACCAATTTTGAACAGGTAAAACAATCGTAGCTGGATCACGTCCTGTTAGTTCTACACATCATTTTCTGGCTTTTATGATTACATCAGCAATAAGTTCAAACAATCCAGGAGCAGTTTTTCATGGCTGGAATGACAAAAACATCCATTCTAAAATATGTAATGGGTCATCCCACTCAGAATTCCACTGCACCAAAGCACCAAATGGCACAGTTTTGTCAATTAGTACAAAGAATTGTACCAATTGAGACAGATCAGTTCGAGAAACAAATTTCTTGTATATACATTGTTCCACCATGTGAATTACATCTAACGCTTCCTTATTTAATATTCTGGGTTCTGTTGGATCATTGGAATGTTTTAATAAGTCCAATAGAGGTTGTAACTGCGAATTGGTCAGTCCAAGATAGGGCTTGATCCAGTTCAAGGATCCCATTAATTTCTGTACATCATTGAGTGTCTTAACCGCAAGGTTAAGTTTCACAGGTTGGGGCACAACCTGCTTATTTGTAATTGTCATTCCCAAATATTTCCAGGGTGCCATTTCTTGCACTTTTTCAGGGGCAATAACTAATCCATATTGTTGTAGCGAATTCATGGCCAAATTTTTCATGTCATTCAACTGCTCCTTGTTGTCTGATGCTAACAGAATGTCATCCATATAGTGATAACAATAACTAGTAGGGAATTTTTCCCTTACAGGTGACAGAGCTTGTGCAACAAACCATTGGCAAATGGTTGGTGAATTTTTCATGCCCTGCGGCAGAACTCTCCATTGATATCTTTTTGCCGGTTCTGCATGATTGATAGAAGGCACAGAAAATGAAAATTTTTCTTTATCTTGGGAAGCTAATGGAATTGTAAAAAACCAATCCTTAAGGTCCATGACAATGATTTCCCAGTCTTGAGGGATCATGGCAGGTGAAGGCATGCCTGGTTGCAGAGCCCCCATCATGGCCATGACAGCATTGATTTGCCGCAGGTCATGCAAAAATCGCCATTTACCTGATTTCTTTTCTATCACAAACACTGGAGTATTCCAGGGACTGCGAGATGGTTCAATGTGTCCGGCAGCTAGTTGTTCTGCTACCAATTCTTGCAGGGCCTTTAATTTTTCAAGTGGTAGGGGCCACTGATCCACCCACACAGGGTTATTTGTTAACCAAGTTAAAACAAGCGTGGGTTGTCTAACACCCTGCAGCACAGTGGCCCCTGTTAAAAATCCGTGGTAATTCTCACCCCCCACTGCGACAAGCAATCCCTCCCCCATAAATTGAGGGGAGCTGCCATCACATATGGTTTAATGACTGCTTGTTGGCCCTCAGGATTGGTAATCAGAACTGGAGTGGCTGCCATCTTGGCTTGTGTGGATCCTCCCAGCCCCACTACTCCCATACCAGCCTCCTCTGTGGGCCAGGTAGACAGCCACAGATAATCGGCAATAATAGTCACATCGGCTCCAGTGTCCAGGAGCCCTGCAAGCCTTACTGTAGTTGGAGATCTTCCGTGATTCGACAGCGTGCACGTCATATGTGGTCGGGATGATGAGACAGTCTGAGACGAGCAGAACTGAGGGGGTCCTGTAGAGCTGAAGCCTCCATCGCATCGCAGTCGCTGTTCTGCTTTTGAAATACAACTCGAAAAAGGAACAAATTGAGCAATGCGAGTACCTTTAGGGATTGTTACTGGTGGGTAGGGGGTCGAAACCATCGCGCAAATTTGACCTGTAAAATCAGCATCAATAACTCCCACATGTACAATTATTCCATTTAACGTGCTACTTGATCTTCCCAATAGCAATGCACTCAGTCCTCGTCCGATAGGACCCCTTGCATTAAGAGGGACCTTAACGATGTCGTTCGTGACTAGAGTTACTGTGTCGGCGGTGGATACATCCAACCCTGCCGAGCCAGCTGTTGCGGCTGACAATTGTTCGCAGAGGGGAGGTGGCCGGCTGTTGGGAGGGGATTTGTTGTCCTCGCGCGCCCTCTCGCGCTCGTTTTGTGGTTTCCCTGTAGCGGCTGCTCATTAGCATGAAATTTGGAACGACATTTTTTTCAACATGTCCTAATTTTCCGCATTTCTTGCAAGTAATCTCCGGTGAGTGGTGCACCGGTTGTTTACCTGGTGATGTTTTGTGTGGAGAAGTTACATTGATGTGCCCTTCACTGCCACACCCAAAACACTTTCCAGAATTTCTCATAGCATTGGCTATGGTGGTCACCGTGTGTTCCAGTGTCCCAACTTTAGAACATGCAGCTACCATGTCGGGAACAGAAGGATCTCCTGGTAAAGCCTGTATGATCTTTTGACAGTCCTCATTAGCAGTATCTTTTGCCAACTGTTTGCATAGCATTTGTCTTAAGACCTCATCTTCTACCTGTTTTTCCAGGGCGGCAGATATTTTTTCTACAAACTGTAAAAAGGGTTCTGTGGGGCCTTGGCAGATAGTGACGTATTTTTGCTTCGGAGCTGCCATGTCCATGGTTTGCTTTATTGCCATAAGGCCTATATTTTGTGCTTGTTCGAGAGCCATCGGAGGCCATATAGCCTGCAGCTGAGGGTTACTATACTGCCCTTCACCAAGCAAAGCATCCTCTCCAAGGCCTAATCTCGGGTCACCCTGTGAATTATGCAGCGCCACTGCGTGTGCCATCTGCCTCCAAGTGGATTGAAATACTTGCAATTGTACGGGCTGAAACAGCACTTGTGCCAGATGCATAATGTCATATGGACACAGCAGATCTGTGCTGATTATAGGAATAAGTTGCATCACCTCAGGAGAATTGATTCCAAATTTTTGTACTTTATTCTACAAATCCTGCACTACTCTCCAGCTGATTGGATTGTGCTCATCGTGCCGGTTCTTGCCTGCAGCAGCTTTGAAAACAGGAAATATAACATCAGCCTCTGATGCATTATCTAGAGGCTTTAGAAATGCTGGTGTTAGAGAGCATGGGCTGAGGCGTTCTACTAGATCCCAGTTGCCAGAATCGGCAGCATATCTTCTAACTCCCTCCCAGAATTGATCAGGGGATCTCGGGACTACAGTTATTGTGGATGGAGGGAGAGTCCATGGCAGGGGTTCTTTCGGTATGGTTTTATCTGTGAGCTGCAGAGATCGCGTAGCGTCAATTAGAGCTTTTTCTGCCTCAGTTTCATTTTGGCTCTCACTTTCTGTTCAGCCCTCACATTCAGTTTGACTCTCACCGTCCTTTCGGCCCTCAATTTCAGTACAGCCTGCACTTTCTGGCTCGGTGTTAATCGCCACATTTTTCTCCTCGGGGGGGGGGCTGACGGAGTCACCCCTTCCGCTGCCGCACCAGTAGGTGAGGAGGGCCCCTCATCGCCTGGTAAAGTAATTAATGGCGTAGGAGGAGGAGGTGGATAAGGGTATGATCTGATTTTGCTCGTGAGGGGTTTTCTGCATGCAACTGCTGATATTGCAGCATCGGCCGCAGCTGTTACTTGAGCAGAAGCTTTTTCATTGCTAACATTTTCTGATTTCTCATCTTTCTTTTGCTGATCTTTTGCATCACATTCTGCTTTCCATTCTTTCAGAGTCTCAGTTAATAAACGCCATATGATAGCCAACTCGCACAGCTTTCTGCCCTTTAGAGATCTCATCAAACATTTTCAAGGCCACAGATTGCCATGCACCCACACTAAATGCAGTAAGTGTTGTGGCTTGAAAGCCTTGGGTCTTACACCATAATAAAATCCTTCTCAGGTGTTGTTCTGAGGTTTTAACCCCTTTTCTTTTTAATAGGGCTTTCCAGGTAGACAAAATTGTCTCCTCTTCCTTAGTTAATTGCTGCCCCATTCTAACAGTTTAGTCCCCGGTGGCTCACCTTATTAGGTGTCTAGGCTCAGGTCCGGACCAGGCAGATTCCACTGCTCTCAGCCTCACCGGGCTCCGTCTCCGCAGCTTTTCTCGCTGCCTGTATACTCTTTCGCAGCTCTTGTCGCCGCTGGTATACTTCTCGCTAGTGCTGGATGTATTGCCGTTAGATGATCTGTTCACTCAGACGTGTCAGGGTCACCATTTGTCGCAGTAGAGACGGACACGACAAGTAATAGATCATGCAAAATGGCTACTTTATTGTTCTAACACACCTTTTTATCCCCTTCTTTAGAGTATGTGTTAGTATATGATTGGTTTGGTTAGTAACTAACAATTCATGATTGGTGAGTTCATTAGGACGGTTCTTCTTATCACTATCTTGTTTTTGTACTGGTCTTCTCAGATCTTTCCAGACTCTCAAGGATACACTACAAGCTGCTCAAGGTCGCGCTGTTCTCGAACTGTCAGGCATTCTGTAGACTCGTTGCATCCCCCGACAGACAGATAGTTAAGCACAGGCACTGCTGAATCAGAAAAGCTGTATTCTCTATGGCAGGAAATCACAAAATAACTAAATCATGCCCTAGGCACATACTGTATGGCACCCTTTAGTTCTTCCTATGTAACCAGAAGGAGGACATGAGGAATTACTGGACTGAGGTTTATTGGACTGTATGGATTCAATGGCATGGCACATTGGATCAACAGGACTATAAGGCTTTGGTTGACATTGTTGCACAGTGTACCCTAATGTCATCCAGGGTACAAGGGGGCAGAACACATTTGGATTTCTGGAGTGACAGGGGGATCCCAACAGCTATCTGTGTCGGAGGCTGAGGTGAATCTAACAGGGGACAAGTGGCAGAAGCATCATATTATGACTGGCCTGGAGGCTCCATGTATCCTTGGCACTGGACATTAGAGGAAGTGTTTGAGAAGGGAAAAAGAATAATCCAGATCCTTCTGAGAGTTAGTTTTACCATAAAAGAAAAAAAGGTCAAAGGACTTGCACAAGAGATCCAGTTCTTGGGATGTATTGGTTTTGTGTGGCAAGGTTTTGGTAGTGGGGGGGAGGTTACAGGGATGGCTTCTGTAAGAAGCTGCTGGAAGCTTCCCCTGTGTTTGAGAGAGAGCCCATACCAGCCGGCTCTAGAGACGGACCCGCCACCGGCCTAGGCTGAGCCAATCAGCGATAGTGGCAACGCCTCTGTGATAACATTTTTAAGAAGGAAAAAAAGTTGGGACAGAGAGAAACAGCCACTGGAGAGAGGAGTGAGAACATGTAAGAGAAACAACCCTGTGGACACTAAGGTCAGTGAAGAAGGAGGGAGAGGAGGTGCTCCAGGTGCCAGAGCAGAGATTCCCCTGCAGCCTGTGGTGAAGACCCTGGTGAGGCAGGCTGTCCCCCTGCAGTCCATGGAGGTCCACGGTGGAGCAGATATCCACCTGCAGCCCGTGGAGGACCCCATGCTGGAGCAGGTGGGTTCCCGAAGGAGGCTGTGACCCCGTGGGAACCCTGCGCTGGAGCAGGCTCCTGGCAGGACCTGCGGATCTGTGGAGAGAGGAGCCCGCACTGGAGCAGGTTTTCTGGCAGGACTTGTGACCCCGTGGGGGACCCACGCTGGAGCAGTGTGCTCCTGAAGGACTGCACACCGTGGAAAGGACCCATGCTGGAGCAGTTTGTGAAGAACTGCAGCCTGTGGGAAGGGCCCACGTTGGAGAAGTTCGTGGAGGACTGTCTCCCGTGGGTGGGACCCCACGCTGGAGCAGGGGAAGAGTGTGATGAGCCCTCCCCCTGAGGAGGATGAAGCAGCAGAAAATATTGTGTGATGACCGTAAACCCCATCCCCATCCCCCTTGTGCCGCTGGGGGGTTTGGTAGAGAAATCCGGGAGTGAAGTTGTGCCTGGGAAGAAGGGAGGGGCGGAGGGAAGGTGTTCTGAGATTTGGTTTTATTTCTCATTAACTTACTCTGGTTGATTTGTAATAAATTGAGTTAATTTTCCCCAAGCTGAGTCTGTTTTGCCTGTGATGGTAATTGGTGAATGATCTCTCCTGTCCTTATCTCGACCCACAAGCTCTTTGTTATATTTTCTCTCCCCTGTCCAGCTGAGGATGGGGGAGTGATAGAACGGCTTTGGTGGGCACCTGGCATCCAGCCAGGGTCAACCTATCACATGGGAATAAAATGGCAAGATGGACATTGTCACATCCCTATGGATGTGACCAATAAAATAGCTGGTCGGGCTTTGTTCTTAACAAAAAAAAAAAAAAGCAGCAACCTTTCCTAGGCTTTGTGGGTTTCTGGAGAATGCATATTCCCAATTACAGTCAGCTTGTGAGCCCTTTCTATCAAGTGACCCAAAAGAAGAATTATTTTGTGTGAGGCCCTGAGCAGCAGAAGGCCGTTGAACAGACCAAACAGGAGATAGCTTGTGCAGTAGCACTTGAGACAATCCGGACAGGACCAGCCATGAGAAACATGCTCTACACTGCAGCTGGGGAACATGGCCTCACCTGGGGTCTCTGGCAGAAAACAGGAGTATCCCAAGGTCAACTGCTAGGGTTTTAGAGCCGGGACTATCAAGGATCTGAAGCCCACTACGCCCCGACCAAAAAGGAGATACTAGCACCATATGAGGGGTTCCAGCTGCTTCAGAAGTTGTTGGCATAAAAGCACAGCTTCTCTTGGCACCATGATTTCCTGTGCTACACTGGATGTTCAAAGTCTCCTCTACACATTGTGCAACTGACACTATGTGGAGTAGGTGGGTAGTGTTGATCACACAACAGGTTTGAATGGGAAACCTCAACCACCCATTAATACTGGAAGAGATCATGGACTGGCCAGAAGGCAGAGATTTTGGAGCATTGCCTGAGGAGGTGACTTGTGCCCAAGAACTGCCACCATACAGTGAGTTATCAAAAGGTAAAAGGCAGTATGCTCTGTTTACCGATGGATCCTGTTGTGTTTTAGAAAAACCATCAGAGGTGGAAAGCTGCTGTGTAGAGACCCACGCATATCATTGAAGCCATTAAAGGAGAAGGCAAGTTGAGTCAGTTTGCAGAGGTGAAAGCCATCTAGATGGCTTTAGATATTGCTGAATGAGAAAAGTGGCCAGTGCTCTATCTCTATACTGACTCATGGATGGTGGCAAATGCCCTGTGGGGGTGGTTGCAGCAATGGAAGCAGAGCAACTGGCAGCGCAGAGGTAAACCCATCTGGGCTGCTGCACTGTAGTAAGCCATCACTGCCCGGGCAGAAAACATTTTGCTGTAAAGGTACGTTACGTAGATGCTCATATGCCCCAAAACCATGCCACTGAAGAACATCGAAACAACAAGTAGGTAGAGCAGGATGCCAGAATTGAAGTGGCTCAGGTGGATGTGGACTGAGAATGTAGGAGTGAGCTATTCATTACTTGGTGGACCCATGAAACATTGGGACACATAGGAAGAGATGCAACATACAGATGGGCTCGTGATTGAGAGGTGGACCCGACCTTTGAGGCCATGTCCTGGTTTCAGCTATGATAGAGTTAACTGTCTTCCTAGTAGCTGGTACAGTGCTATGTTTTGAGTTCAGTATGCGAAGAATGTTGATAACACTGATGCTTTCAGTTGTTGCTAAGTAGTGTTTAGACTATAGTCAAGGATTTTTCAGCTTCTCATGCCCAGCCAGTGAGAAAGCTGGAGGGGCACAAGAAGTTGGCACAGGACACAGCCAGGGCAGCTGACCCAAAGTGGCCAACAGGGTATTCCATACCATGTGACGTCCCATTTAGTATAGGAACTGGGAAATGGGGGCAGGGAATTGCCGCTCGAGGGACTAGCTGGGTGTCGGTCGGCGAGTGGTGAGCAATTGCCCTGCGCATCATTTGTACATTCCAATCCTTTTATTACTACTGTTGTCATTTCATTAGTGTTATCATTATCATTATTAGTTTCTTCTTTTCTGTTCTATTCAACCGTTCTTACCTTAACCCATGAGTTTTGCTTTTTTTCCCAATTCTCTCCCCCATCCCGCTGTGTGTGGGGGGGGAGTGAGTGAGCAGCTGCGTGGTGCTTAGTTGCTGGCTGGGGTTAAACCACGACAGTCCATCACACAGATCACCCATGTACACGAAATGTGCTGCAATCAAGTGAGCCATGCAAGTAAAGCCTCCCTGGAATAGAATATGGTGTCTGGGATACTGCTATGGCAAGACCTGGCTGATCAGCTGTATTCGTCCACTGCCACGAGAACCTGCTAAGGTAAGTGCTGCACGCTTACCATGGTGGAAATGACTAGTGGAAGGCTGCAAACCATGCCACCACACAAACCACCATCCTGGGCCTTGAATAAAAGTCCTGTGGTGATATGGTACAGAGAAATAATTGGGTCAGAAAATGGAACTCATTTCCGAAATAACCTCATAGACTCCTGGGCCAAGAAACACGACACTGATTGGGTGTATGTCCTGGGTTCAGCTGGGATAGAGTTAATTTTCACAGGAACCTGGGAGGGGGCACAGCCAGGACAGCTGACCTGAACTAGCCAAGGAGCTATTCCATGCCATGTGACATCATGCTCAGTATATAAATGGGGAGCAGGCTGGGGGGGAGATCTCTTGGCTTTCGGTGGGGGAAGTGGCGGAGTGTCGGGTTCCGGGTGGCGAGCAGTTGCACTGTGCATCACTCATTTTGTATATTCTTTTATTACTACCGTTGTTGTTGTAACTTCTCTTTTTGTGTTGTCCCAGTAAATTGGCCTTATCTCAACCCACGAGGTTCCGGGTTTTTTTCTTTTCTCCTTTCTGATTGTCCTCCCCATCCCACTGGAGAGGGGTAGGGAGGAGTGAGCGAGCGGCTGCGTGTTTACCGGCTGGGCTGAAACCATGACACCCCTCCAGCCTTCTTGCTGGCTGTATTGGGTTTCTGTGGCAAGGTTTTGGTAGCTGGAGGGGGGGGGGGTTACAGGGGTAGCTTCTCTGAAAAGCTGCTAGAAGCTTCATGTATGTCCAACAGAGCCAATACCGGCCAGCTCTAAGACGGACCCGCCGCCGACCAAGGCTGAGCCAATCAGCAATAGTGGTAGTGCCGCTGTGATAACATAATTAAGAAAGGAAAAAAGTTGCAGCGGGCACAGAAATGGCCACCGGAGAAAGGAGTGAGAACATGTAAGAGAAACAACCCTGCAGACACCAAGGTCACTGAAGAAGGAGGGGGAGGAGATGCTCCAGGCGCCGGAGCGGAGATTCCCCTGCAGCCCCTAGTGAAGACCATGGTGAGGCAGGCTATCCCCCTGCAGCCCATGGAGGTCCATGGTGGAGCAGATATCCACCTGCAGCCTGTGGAGGACCCCATGCCAGAGCAGGTGGGTGCCCAAAGGAGGCTTTGACCCTGTGGGAAGCCCACGCTGGAGCAGGTTCCTGGCAGGACCTGCGGATCTGTGGAGAGAGGAGCCCACACTGGAGCAGGTATTCTGGCAGGACTTGTGACCCTGCAGGGGACCCACGCTGGAGCAGTGTGCTCCTGAAGGACTGCACCCTGTGGAAGGGACCCATGCTTGAGCAGTTCGTGAAGAACTGCAGCCCGTGGGTAGGACCCACGTTGGAGCAGGGGAAGAGTGTGATGAGTCCTGCCCCTGAAGAGGATGAAGCAGTAGAGACAACGTGTAATGAACTGATTGTAACCCCCATTCCCCATCCCCCTGCGCCACTGGGGAGGGGTAGGTACAGAATCCAGGAGTGAAGCTGTGCCCAGGAAGAAGGGAAGGGTGGAGGGAAGGTGTTTTGAGATTTGGTTTTATTTCTCATTACCGTACTGTCGTGGTTTAACCCCAGCCAGCAACTAAGCACCACGCAGCTGCTCACTCACTCCCCCCCCACCCAGTGGGATGGGGGAGAAAATCGGGAAAAAGAAGTAAAACCCGTGGGTTGAGATAAGAACGGGTTAATAGAACAGAAAAGAAGAAACTAATAATGATAATGATAACACTAATGAAATGACAACAGCAATAATAAAAGGATTGGAATGTACAAATGATGCGCAGGGCAATTGCTCACCACCCGCTGACCGACACCCAGCTAGTCCCCCGAGCGGCGATTCCCTGCCCCCACTTCCCAGTTCCTATACTAAATGGGACGTCACATGGTATGGAATACACCATTGGCCACTTTGGGTCAGCTGCCCTGGCTGTGTCCTGTGCCAACTTCTTGTGCCCCTCCAGCTTTCTCACTGGCTGGGCATGAGAAGCTGAAAAATCCTTGACTATAGTCTAAACACTACTTAGCAACAACTGAAAGCATCAGTGTTATCAACATTCTTTGCATACTGAACTCAAAACATAGCACTGTACCAGCTACTAGGAAGACAATTAACTCTATCCCAGCTGAAACCAGGACAAGAACTAGTGAATTTATATCCAAAGGAATTAATAGAACAGTCTAAATTGACAGCCACTCAAACAATCTACTAAATATAAAAGTTGTGCTCCTTTCCCCACTGCTGTCCCTGCGAGTATTTCCAGTGATTTCAGTGGCTCCTGGACTGCCAAATTCTAAAACTAAAATAAATATGTAACTCTGGATGGAAATCAAGGAAATAAGCCAGTAACCTCTTGGGTTGATACATGACAAAACTATGAGTTACTTTGTGGCAACTGTTTTATTCAACTTAGCCCTTTGAAATAATTTTCTGAATTGGTCTGGCTGGCTAATAGGTACATACTGGATACCAGGACAAACAAGACTATCTCCCAAAGAAAGAGAGTATAATGCTAAAAATAGGAAGCTGGCATATTAAACATGAAACAAAAAATGAATAGTGGGGAGATTTTTCTCCTTTCGGCTCAATATTAGTATTCTTCAGCTGAATGTAAAAAAATTTTGATGCCAGCCCCATGGCACTGGCCCCATTGAGCTGGCAAGATGCAAGCAAAGTAGATTGGAAGCACCAAGTTCTTAGGACTGTCTTGGTTTAACCCCAGCCAGCAACTAAGCACCATGCAGCTGCTCACTCACTCCACCCCACCCAGTGGGATGGGGGAGAGAATCAGGAAAAGAAATAAAACTCATGGGTTGAGATAAGAAGAGTTTAATAGCATATAAAAAGAAGAAACTAATAATGATAATGATAACACTAATAAAGTGACAGCAGTAATGATAAAAGGATTGGAATATACAAATGATGCACAGTGCAATTGCTCACCACCCGCCGATCGATGCCCAGTTAATCCCCGAGTGGCGATCCCCCCGCCCCCACTCCCCCCCAGTTTATATACTAGATGTGATGTCACATGGTCTGGAATATTCCTTTGGCCACTTTGGGTCAGCTGCCCTGGCTGTATCCCCTCCCAACTTCTTGTGCCCCTCCAGCTTTCTCGCTGGCTGGGCATGAGAAGCTGAAAAATCCTTGACTATAGTCTAAACACTACTGAGCAACAACTGAAAACATCAGTGTTATCAACATTCTTCGCATACTGAACTCAAAACATAGCACCTTACCAGCTACTAGGAAGACAGTTAACTCTATCCCAGCTGAAACCAGGACAGGACTTAGATAAGCTTTAGCCATATTATTCCTATTCAAATCAGTGATGAACTGAATCATCTGCACAGGAACTACCACCATGGTAGTTTAATCAGTGGATGTCCAGAAGTGAAGCAAACGTTGTTAAATTCTTAAAAACCCAAGCAGTCTCTTTCCTTTAGTAAGGCAGCCATCTTGTTTTTACACTGTCATTTTTAATATACAAGCCCTCAGGTAGTGTTGTGGTTTAACCCCAGCCAGCAGCTAAGCACCACGCAGCCGCTCACTCTCTCCCCCCCACCCAGTGGAATGGGGGAGAGAATCGGGAAAAGAAGTAAAACTCATGAGCTGAGATAAGAACAGCTTAATAGAACAGAAAGGAAGAATATAATGATAATAATAATAAAATAACAATAATAATAAAAGATTTGGAATATACAAAACAAGTGATGCACAATGCAATTGCTCACCACTTGCCGACCGATGCCCAGTTAGTTCCCGAGCAGTGATCCTTCCCCAGGCCAACTCTCCCCAGTTTATATACTAGGCAAGACATCACATGGTATGGAATATGCCTTTGGCCAGTTGGGGTCAGCTGTCCTGGCTGTGTCCCCTCCCAGCTTTTTGTGCACCCCCAGCCTACTTGCTGGCAGGGAGGTGTGAGAAGTAGAAAAGGCCTTGATGCTGTGTAAGTACTGCTCAGCAGTAACTAAAACACCCCGTGTTATCAACACTGTTGTCATCACAAATCCAAAACATAGCCCCATATCATCTACTATGAAGAAATTTAACTCTATCCCAGCTAAAACCAATACAAAAGTATAGGGATATATTTGTGCATAGGTAATATGATATACTTGGTAGAGTAATTTAGCTTGACCTTTACCAGTTTTTCATTTCTTTATGCTTCTCAACCTCTAAAACATAGCCTCCTTTGTTAGTCAGTTCCTTTTTTTCTTCCTTCAAAGATCTATACTTATTCCTAATATCCTTCCTGAAGAAATTATTTATTCACTTTATCTGGAGCACTTCTTACAAGATTTTTCTTTTCTTCTTCATTTCCTTCGCATTTGATTTAAAGAAATAGATTAAAAGATTCAAAATTTTTCTTCTCTAAATGTCGAAAAAAAATATCTTTATTTTACCATCTGCATTACATTCTGTTTGCCATTTCCAGTTTGGCTTCAGCCTGCAGTCCCACTTCCTGTCATGAACATTGGACCATGCAGCAGTGGCTGAACTTCAGCAGTATGTATCTGTTTGACTTTGTAAATCACTTTGCTCTGCAGGCTTTCATTCCAATGCTAAAAACTCTGGCCAAGTCCTGAGTTTGACACTCGGCGAATGTGCTGGTTTTGGCTGGGATAGAGTTAATTTCCTTCATAGTAGCTGGTATGGGACTATGTTTTGGATTTGTGATGACAACAGTGTTGAAAATACAGGGATGTTTTAGTTACTGCTGAGCAGGGCTTACACAGCATCAAGGCCTTTTCTGCTTCACACACGACCCCGCCAGCAAGTAGGCTGGGAGTGCACAAGAAGTTGGGAGGAGACACAGCCAGGACAGCTGACCCCAACTGGCCAAAGGGATATTCCAGACCATATGACATCATGCTCAGCATATAAAGCTGGGGGAAGAAGAAGGAAGAGGGGACATTCAGAGTGATGGTGTTTTGTCTTCCCAAGTAACCACTATGCGTGATGGAGCCCTGCTTTCCTGGAGATGGTTGAACACCTGCCTGCTGATGGGAAGTAGTGAATGAATTCCTTGGTTTACTTTGCTTGTGTGCACAGCTTTTGCTTTACCTATTAAACTGTCTTTATTTCAACCCATGAGTTTTCTCACTTTTACCCTTCTGATTCTCTCCCCCATCCCACTGTGGGGGATATGAGTGAGTGGCTGTGTGGTGCTTAGTTGCCGGCTGGGGTTAAACCACAACAGTGAACAAGGAGCTTGGCTGCAGGTCTGTGGTCTGGACCAGACTCCTTGCCAGTTGAAATTTATTCATCTGTTCTTCTCTGAGGTGAGAAAATGGTAAAATGGTAGCTGTATCAGAATTATCAATGCTAGGTTTTATAACTTAGTGGTATCCCTGGCTGCCTTCCACTCCAAAAAAAAGATGAGCTACAAAGGGATGAAACATCCCTCCCTTTTCTCCACATGCCTGGCATTAGAGCTGCTTAAGAACTTGTGATGGGTTGACCCTGGCTGGACGCCAGGTGCCCACCAAAGCCGTTCTATCACTCCCCCATCCTCAGCTGGACAGGGGAGAGAAAAATATAACAAAAAGCTTGCGGGTCGAGATAAGGACAGGAGAGATCATTCACTAATTACCGTCACGGGCAAAACAGACTCAGCTTAGGGAAAATTAGCTCAATTTATTACAAATCAACCAGAGTAAGGTAATGAGAAATAAAATCAAATCTCAGAACACCTTCCCTCCACCCCTCCCTTCTTCCCGGGCACAACTTCACTCCCGGATTTCTCCACCAAGCCCCCCCAGTGGCGCAGGGGGATGGGGATGGGGTTTACGGTCATCACACAATATTTTCTGCCGCTTCAACCCTCCTCAGGGGGAGGGCTCATCACACTCTTCCCCTGCTCCAGCATGGGGTCCCACCCACAGGAGACAGTCCTCCACAAACTTCTCCAACGTGGGCCCTTCCCACGGGCTGCAGTTCTTCACAAACTGCTCCAGCATGGGTCCTTTCCACGGTGTGCAGTCCTTCAGGAGCACACTGCTCCAGCGTGGGTCCCCCACGGGGTCACAAGTCCTGCCAGAAAACCTGCTCCAGTGCGGGCTCCTCTCTCCACAGATCCGCAGGTCCTGCCAGGAGCCTGCTCCAGCGCGGGGTTCCCACGGGGTCACAGCCTCCTTCGGGAACCCACCTGCTCCAGCATGGGGTCCTCCACGGGCTGCAGGTGGATATCTGCTCCACCGTGGACCTCCATGGACTGCAGGGGGACAGCCTGCCTCACCAGGGTCTTCACCACGGGCTGCAGGGGAATCTCCGCTCCGGCACCTGGAGCATCTCCTCCCCCTCCTTCTTCACTGACCTTGGTGTCTGCAGGGTTGTTTCTCTTACATGTTCTCACTCCTCTCTCCGGCGGCTGTTTCTCCCCGTCTCAACTTTTTTTCCCTTCTTAAAAATGTTATCACAGAGGCGTTACCACTATCGCTGATTGGCTCGGCCTAGGCCGGTGGCGGGTCCGTCTTAGAGCCGGCTGGTATGGGCTCTCTCTTGAACACAGGGGAAGCTTCCAGCAGCTTCTTACAGAAGCCACCCCTGTAACCCCCCCCACTACCAAAACCAATACAGAACTGTGAAAAATGAGTCCAGTCGAAAAGCAGTGATAAGGCTTTTTTCAACTTTAAGATCTCGCTTGTGATCTTTTGCAGTCCTTTCCCTTTCAGGACCCTGTGTGAGCTATCCCATTACTCTGTGGAGGTCATAAGCTTCTCTTGTCTCTGTAGGAAAGAGATACTCAGATTAGAAAGGTTCAGAGAGAGATTAGGAGAGATAATATCTTCTAGGTCATCCTGAGAACTGTTAATGCTGTTCCCTTCTGTGACAGAGAGGGTGCAGCACCAGCCCCAGAATTTGATTCCAAAATAACACATTCCTATTCTAAAATGAAAAAAATCCCCACCCTTTCCTTTTGATTTTTTTTCATAAGAAATTCTAGGGTTCACCCTGAAAAAGATGCAGAGTGTCTTAACAGAAGGAAGATTCTGCATTTTTCAGGGAATGGGATGAAATATGGAAAAGATGAGCACACTAGAAACTGAAATTTTGGTATGAATTATTAAACATTTCTGAATTATGTTTTCAGAAAAAGTAAGTATATGTTGTTTCATTTATCCATGACCTATATCCCTGGACTTGTGTTCATGTTAGAGTGGCCATGAAAGCCAAACCCCAGGCTTCTGATGTTATACTTTCACTAACATTTTAGTGTATTCTTGTAACTATTGCCCTGTGATGATTTCATGTATGCCTACATATGTATACCTTTAAAAACTTAATCTGAATGATGACTACGACTGATCTGATCTCTGAATTTGCTCTATTTTTGCAGTGCTATATACCTTGCAGATGTACTGTAAAGGAAAAGTAATATTTCTTCTGTGAAACCTAGGAAAGATCTTTGAGGCTGAGCCACATCTCCAACTGTTTGTTCAGGTGGTTTGATGCTAGCTGCTATGTACTTTTTTTTTATATTAATCAGAAAAGTTTTTCTCATTTATGTAAAAACTGGAAATGTAGTTTCATTGAATAATAAGAAACACAAAGGATCAAATTATGCTCTCAATTATATCATGATAAATTCAGAATAAATTCACTAAAGCTAGTTCAGTTCATTTGGATTTCTCCCAGCTATAAGAAAAAACCCACTCTTCATCATATTCTTAAAAATTATTCTGCCTTAACAGGCACCCACCATGATAAAAGAAATACACATCTTTGAATAAATGCATAAAAATCAATAGCCTTTGTGTTCCTGGTATAAATCAGTTCCCACTTTGTTTTTAAGGAACACTTTTCCAACATCACAGCTTACCAGAGAGACCAAGAGAATTACTTTTGCCAAAAGAATGAAGTATATTCTCCTTTATCTCATTCTGTTTCATCATTTTCTGATGACTCTTGAGATTAATTCAATACCTCCAAAAGTGTTACTCAACCAAAAAAAAAAAAAAAACCCAACCCAAAAAAAACAAAATAAAATTCAGCATTGTTTTTCTTTTTTTAAACTGCTTTTGGAAAATATCCATTTAACCTAGAATAAGAAACATTCTGCTGCAGGAAAAGGATAATATTACAGACTTGCTTTTAAGGATACCACATTTGAATATACTGCTAATTTTTTTTAAATTTTAAAACTAAGCTTGCACAGTTAAGCATCTCTAACCTATATGGTACCATTGATAGAGCAAAAATATTTTAGAAATTCTAAGACGATGTTAAAATGATTAGCAATTATAGAAACATAGCATCATAGAATAATTTAGGTCACAAGGGATTTCTGGTAATCATTTAGGTCAGAAAGGATTTCTGGTAATCATCTAGTCCCATCTCCTAATCAAAGCAGGGTTACCCCCAAATTTGATAAATTTGATCAGGACCTTGTCCAGGCAAGTTTTAAATATCTCCAAAGATTGAAATTTCACATCTTCTTTTGGCAACCTGCTCCAATGTTTTACCACCTTCATTACAAAGATCTTTTCCTTATGTTTGTCTGGAATTTCTCTTGCTGCAGGTTGTGACCATTGCCTTTTGTCCTTCTGCTGTGTAACTCTTAGAAGAGTCTGACTCCATCTTCTTTATCACCTCCAATTTTAGTTGAAGACAGCAATTAGAACTTCTCTTTCCCTTCTTGAATCTACATGTACACAACTCCCTCAGCCTCTCCTTCTATGTCACATGCTTCCAATTCCTAACCATCTTGGTTGCCCTCTGTCCTGGGTTCAGCTGGGATAGAGTTAATTTTCACAGGAATCTGGGAGGGGGCTGTGACGGTCTGACAAATTCAAATGTCTCAAACATCCGCTAAAAGAGCTTTGGTGGACAAAACGGCCTCTGTAAAAATGCTGGAGTTTTGTGAACAGGACAATGTGGACAGAGGAGAGGGCCCCGCGGAGGGTGGGAACGCACTTCTCCAAGGCCCCAATTCCTTATCTTGAGTGACCAGGAGAAGGAACACAATTTATGCCTTCCTGGAGGAAGAAGGCCCCATGGAAGTTGGGACTGTGCTTCTATCTTAAGTGGTCATACCAGCAGGAAAAGAGAAGCAACTCCACAATGAACACCCCCCCCCCCAAAGCTACCGATTCCAGTGAACCCCAGGTGTGGGAACTGCGCATGTTGAGATCATCAACTAACACACTATAAAAGAGGAGAGAACGAATCCTCAGTGCGCGCCCTCCGGAACTGGATCTCTACGCTGGCTGGACCAACGCTGGACCCAGGACTGGTGAAACCCTTCTCTTCTCTCTTTCTTTTTTCTCTCATTCTCTCTCTCTCTCTTTTCCTTCTCTCTTTTCCACAGTCCCTACACCTCATCCTTTGAAACATAAACCGTTCACCAAGTCTGAGACTAGGAGTGGACCTAGCCGCCCCTGAGCTCCTCTTTGAGAAGGAGTCCAGAAAGCAAGGGGGTCTGCTCTGAACCTCGTGACTCAACGGGAGGGCTCTCCTTCTGATACATTTCATGTTCCTTTTTCCATTTCATTCTTTCTGTACTTTCCTCCTCTTCTCAAACAGCGGCTTAATGACATGTTGCAAGGTTCATATTAACAAGTTCATGTGTACTTGGACAGAGTTAGCTAGGTTGAATAAATGTTGATTGTTGTTTGAACTCCCCTGGTGTCGTTTCACCTTAATTCTGACAAAGGAAATCCACGAACCTGAGTCGCTCCAACTTTGGGACGCGACATCTTAATTGGCGTCACGGACAGGATTTCCCTTGTTGGAAGGGAGTTTCTAATGGGATACCAGACCTCCACTCGGAGAACGAGCAGGGAGGATCTGGGAAGGATCTCTCAACAGTAAGTCGGGAGAGATCTGAGCAGTGGCAGACATAGAGGCCCGGGAAAAATCTGTGTCTGACTGTTCCCCTGTTTTTAGAGAGGCTAACTGCCTGTACGGGATTTCCCTTGTTGGAAGGGAGATTCTAACGGGATACCGGACCTCCACCCAGAAAGCGGGCGGGGAGGATCTGGGAAGGATCTCTCAACAATAAGTCGGGAGAGATCCGAGCAGTGGCAGGCATGGTGACCCAGGAAATATCTATGTCTGACTGTTCCCCTGTTTTAGAGAAGCTAATTGCATATAAAGCCCACCCTTCCCCACAAGGAGTAGCCTGGGCACGAAACCACTGGCATGATCCAAAAGCCATTGTAGGAAGAATTGAGAAGCTTGCAAAAGAAAGCAGGTTTCGCCCGGGAAAAGGGAAGGCTGTAGTGTGTGCAGTGTTAGGGGCCGCACTCGCAGCAGCTCAGGAAGACAGGCAGGAAACAATGAGAGCTGAGCAGGCAGATAAGGAGAAGATTCAGTCCCTGCAGGATTTAGTTAAAGTCCTGCAAGAGCAGTTAACTGCTGAGCGTAATACAACGCAGCGGCTTCATGCTGCCTTGTCTGATGCGTTAGATCGGGAAAGAATTTTACGAGCTGAGGCAGATGAACGATCTGACCCAGACTTAGACCTGCAAGGTCTAGAGGTAGTTCAGGTGAAACAGCAAAAATCTTTATACCCAAATCAAGAGTTAGAATGTACCAGGAAAGTTTTTTACCCTGAGGATGAAGAGATAGCAATGAGGCCATTAATTAAAACAGAAACCATAGACAATGGCCAAATTGGCGGAGCACCACACGTAACTATTAAGACGATACCATATTCTGCCACTGAATTATCTAAAATTCAGGAAAAGTATATCCGACTAGCAAAGGAGACCGAAACAGAATATGTGTGGAGGGTGTCATTAACCGGTGGTGACCGGATTTTATTGTCAGAAGATGAAGCCCAAGGATATTGGGGGCCTGGAGTGGTCCTAACTACCGATGATCCTAGGGAACCATGGTCTCTGACGCAGCGGGCAGCTTACTGGGCAGGGGGAATAGACCAAATGGAACGAGGAGAACCAACATGGATAGACACCCCTTCTATAAATCAGTTAACCGAGAGCTTACAGAAAACTGCTTGTCTCCAATTAATGCATGATAGGCGATTAGTGCCACAACAGCCCTCTCCGATGTTGTTAAATGCCAATCCCGATAGAATGACTCCTCTAATCCGAGGTTTACCAGATTCTTTGAAATTATACGCCGTCCAGCTGCAGGATAGATTACGTGATGCGATAGCACCTAGAGGAGGCAGGCGGAATGCAGGAGGGGCCCTGACCTGGGGAGAAGTGGCACAGGAATTGATTAACTACGGCCAGAGAATGGGTCTCACAAGGGAAGAAAGCAGAGCTAAGCCTGCTATCCGCCGAATAGAAGGACCTGGCCGACCTCCCCCATCTAAGACTGTAAACACCAAAAAGCCATATGGGGGTCAGCGGAACTTGTTGTGGGCAGAAGGGATAGAAAAGGGAATTCCCCGGGATGTGATGGACGGCTTGCCCACCTCTGTCCTAGAAAAGTTGGTCCTAGGGTGGAAAGACAAGAACAAGGAGCCTCCCCATACCGAGTCAAACATTCGAGACTATAAGGGGGCGATTCCACAGTCACTGGCAATTCCCACTCCCCAAACACCTACTGCTCCAGAGGAAGGTATGACTGTCTGCAGGATGGGAAACTAGACACGCTGTCCCCAGTAAGTGAGCCGGGGGACAGCCAGTGGGTTTATTTAAGGAGGCTCACTGAAAATAGGACAGGAGACCTGTTGATTACTTTTCCTCTTGGTCCCTTTAAGACCCCAGTAACTTTTTTAGTTGATACGGGTGCTCAGATGTCAGCACTCCGGACGGATGTTGCTAACCGCAATGGAATAATTGCAGATAAGAAGCAGATATGGGTCACGGACGTTTTCGGAAGCTCCCAACCACAGCCGACAGCTAAAGTTAAATGCTGGCTGCCAGGGGATTCATCCCCTGTTAAGGTTACTATGATACTAGGTCCTCTACCCACCAATATTCTAGGACTCGACCTCTTAAAGGGCCGGTCGTGGGTAGACTCTAAGGGAAGAGAATGGAAATTTGGGTGTCCCGCAATCTCTGTGAGGCTTTTGCAGTCTGCACCAACTCTTCCCCCTTCAAAAATAGTTAATGTTAAACCTTATGCTTTGCCTTTGGGAGCAAGAGAAGGGATCACTTCAGTGATAACTGAGTTACGGGAACAGGAGATAGTTATTCCTACGCACTCACCCTATAATTCCCCAGTATGGCCAGTCCGCAAGCCAAATGGGAAGTGGCGATTGACAGTTGACTATCGACGCCTGAACGCCAATACTGGCCCATTAACAGCTGCAGTCCCCAATATAGCAGAATTAATTGCAACCATACAAGAACAGGGTCACCAGATTTTAGCAACCATTGATGTGAAAGACATGTTCTTTATGGTTCCCTTGCAAGAAGCAGATAGGGACCGCTTTGCCTTCACCTGGGAAGGTGTACAATATACATTTACACGGCTTCCCCAAGGCTATTGCCACTCACCAACCATTGCTCACTATGCATTAGCCCAGGAACTAAATCAGATCACTCCCAAAGATGGAGTAAAAGTATATCAATATATTGATGATGTGCTAATTGGAGGACCAGACACCACTGTGATGGGACAAACCCAGAGAGAAATCATTAATCACTTAGAGAATTTAGGGCTCCAAATTCCTGCCGAAAAGGTGCAACTCCCATCACCTGAAGTAAAATTTTTAGGTATCTGGTGGAAAGGAGGGACTGTGTGTATACCTCCCGAAACCTTGTCCACCCTCAAACAAGTGAAAATGCCTGAAAATAAGAAAGAATTGCAGCATGCCCTAGGCTTGCTAGTGTTCTGGAGAAAACACATCCCCGACTTTTCTATCATAGCTCGTCCTTTATATGATTTAACCCGTAAAAGAACTGCTTGGGACTGGACACCTGTCCATGAAGAGGCTCTGAAATTATTAATTTTTGAAGCAGGGATTTACCAGGCCCTAGGGCCGATACATCCAGCAGACCCACTCCACATAGAATGGGGTTTTGCAATTCATGGGTTGTCTATACATATGTGGCAGCGTGGACCTGAAGGTCCTACTCGTCCTATAGGATTTTTCTCGCGTAGCTTTAAGGATGCTGAAAAACGGTATTCAGTTTGGGAGAAAGGACTCTTTGTAGTTAACCTAGCCTTACAGGAAGCCGAGAGAATTATACGACAACAGCCCATCATCGTGCGAGGACCCTTTAAGATCCTGAAACCAATATTGGCTGGAACTCCTCCCCCCGCAGGAGTAGCTCAACGAGAAACAGTAAGGAAGTGGTATGCCCAGCTAGACCACTACTGTCGCACTAGACAGATAGAGGAGGGAACACCCAAAATGCTCCAAATACAGGATCCCCCTTCTGATCACCCAGATACAGAACCCCCTCCATCGTACATCAAAGTGGCTCCTGATTTCAAACCCCATTTAAAAAACATGTCGTTCACTGATGCTTCCGCAAAAAGGGACGGAAAGACGTGGAAGTATCGAGCAGTAGCATTACATATTGATTCAGGGGAGCATGTGATAACTGAGGGAGAGGGCAGCACCCAAGTAGGGGAGTTAGTTGCTGTGTGGAGCGTAGTCGTTAAGGAAGCTGAGACAACAGAACCAGTATACATTTATACTGACTCCTATGCAGTGTTTAAAGGATGCACTGAATGGTTGCCATTTTGGGAGCAAAACCAATGGGAAGTAAACCAAGTGCCAGTGTGACAAAGAGACAAATGGGAAGAAATACTGAATATCGCCAAGCAGAGATCTTTCTTGGTAGGCTGGGTTGCTGCACACCAGGGAGGGGATAACCCAGCTCACCTCCTAAATAACCGGGTAGATTCCTTAACACGTCTAGCCAGTCTTGCCATTGATGGTGAAGCGGAAAAATGGGAACACCTTTTGGAGTGGCTGCACGTGAAGCGTGGCCATTCAGGGAGTAAAGACCTGTACAGAGAGGCTATTAGCAGAGGATGGGCCGTTACATGAGAATTATGTAACACTGTTATTTCTGCATGTGGTCAATGTCGAGTTCGTTTGGAAAAATATAACCCTTTAAAAGAACAACCCCTACATTTAAGGACAAACAAAGGTTTATGGCAAACGTGGCAAATTGACTATATTGGCCCCTTTCGGGTATCAGAGGGAAAACGATATGTGTTAGTAGGAGTAGAGGTGGTATCAGGACTAACACAAGCTGAAGCTGTATCCAGAGCAACAGGAGAAAATACAGTGAAAAGTCTTAAAGTATGGTTTAGCTACTTACCCAAGCCTCAATCAATTCAATCTGATAATGGGAGCCATTTCACCGCTGGAGTGGTGCAAGAATGGGCTAAGGGTGAGGAAATCCAGTGGGTTTTCCACACCCCTTACTACCCTCAAGCTAATGGTATTGTGGAGAGAACAAATGGACTTCTAAAACGAGCTCTGAGGCCCCATGACCCAGGGTGGGCCTTGCGAATACCAGAAGCAGTATACAGAATTAATAGCCGGTGGGGGGCTAATGGCTGCCCCCGACTCCTAGCATTCTGTCCCACACCTCCTTCTATTGTTCCAGGGACAAAAGGTGGCAAAGACCCTGCACACTTGCTCCACTATGCTGGACAACCAGTATTAGTGGAACTACCCACTGTGGGGCAAGTGCCCCTAACCCTAAAGACACCCCTTAACCTCTATTCCTGGGTGGCCACAGATGCTCATGGGAAAGAGCATCGTATCAATACCCGATGGATTGTCCCATCCTTCTAAGTAGACCTTCATGTTCTGAATTAAAGTTGCTCCAATGTTAAATGGCTAATAAGAATATGTTTTTTCTGTATCCCACTAACTGGATTCTAACAAGCATACCAGTTAAGATGCACAATATAAACCTAACCCTCTGTTATAATACTAAAACCATAGCTACTTGATTGCTTGCTTATGTTTTTGTTACTCCGACTAGTGATGCTGTGTTGACTTCTCAGAATTCCTGAGTTGGGGGGAGGACACAGAGAGCTTGACAACAGACCCTGTTGGAGTTCTTGCAGCAACCCCTACGCCACGTGAGAGCAAGAGGTCGCTATAAACTTATTAACCTTTTTACACACAATGAACACATTCTGTTGATCTACAGATGCTCTAATCAGAGCAATTCCAGTCAAGAGAGCTTGAAGTTTAAGGCTAGTTTGTATGCATCTATAATAAGTAACACATCCTACACATGGCCTGTATGAGGTTGTTTTACAGAAGCTGCATGAGCACCTTGGAGAGTGCACCTCAGCCTCTCGGATGGATCCCAATCACTAGCAGCACTGCTTGACATCTTCTCCAATCCTATCCCTCTAATGATTGTTTATTTTTGTATATATTTTGCAGGTTATCAGAAGCCCACGACAAGACTTATGTTTTCACTTGATGAGTGGGCCATTGTCTATATTGTTTGTTTGATTTTCATTGTGATATTCTTATAGTATAACAAGGAAAGATGGTTTGGAATTCCTTCCTCCTTGCCTTTCTTAGCTTTGGTGCATCTGGACAAGGAGAAAGGACCTCCAATTTAGCTTGGGAAGTGATACAAGGATTCATACATGTCTGGAATAAAACAGATCAGGGGATCTGTATTCAGATTCCTACTTCTACCGAGCAAGGGATTACATTCGGTTTGATACCCATGAAGCTCAATATTGGAAAACATAATATGACCAATGGCATTATAGGGTTAGTAGATGCTCCTTTTGAGTATCAATATCGAAGTGATTACACCTCCTCTGGTAGATGGTGGCGAGATGAAGCAGCCTTCTATGAGATCCCTCAGGACATGGGGTGGCCTGACTTAATAAACAAAACTTGTAAGCGATGGAGATTGGAGGTCAGTCGCGAAATTGGTACTAGTCATAGCCCACCGTGTCCTCCAGGATTCGAGGAAGCCTATTCCAGACGATTCCCACCTTCTCCATCCTGGTGGAAAATAACAGGCTGCCCTTCCTATCACAATATATCTTGTAATCTAGTGCCTTTTTGGCCTGCTTCCCTGGAAATTACCCCTTTTGAATTACAATATAATGTAAAATGGGATTCAGCTTGGTGTGTTCACATACCTGACAGGAAGGGACAATATCCTTCAATGAATAGCGCCCACACTGCTTGGGGATGGTCAGTGAAACACATGTTAAAAAACCAACCTCTTCACTTATTAAAAAAAGAATTTGTCGGCACACCCAACCCCAATGATGCCCATTTGTTAAACTGTACCCACATTATAGATTGTACCACAGGCGCTGGCAATCCCATCGAAACATGGATCAGTTTGGAAGTTAGAACCTTAATTCGAGATATGTGCACCTGTTGGGGATATCCTAATTTTGGATACCGAAACCGGGATAACCAATGTAATCAGATCACCAATAATGTTAATATCTGGCTAAAATATGGAATTCCCATTAACCACTTCCCAAGACATAAGGTGGGGGAGGATAATCAAATACCTCGGGGAGACGCAGCTACTTCTCAAAACGCTTTGTATGCTGCCCCTGAGGGGACTGTCTGGGGGTGCTCAAATGGGAAAATGTACTCGCATTTGAATGTGATCGAACAGGCTGGATTGCAGTGTGGTTTGGGAATTCCTACTATGTGTCCCAGGCGAATCTTTGAATATACCACACCACCTATTCACAGGAAGAGACGAGAACTTGATGACCCAAGTAGCGCCCAGAAATGGATTCAAAGCATTTTAAAACCCGATTATTATACTTGGGGACAGAAGGTATCATTAGAGCTAGAAGCATTCTTTGCACCATCTGGATATATCGTTCGGCACCAATGGGTGCTAGAAAACCTAACTTGGCAAGTACATGTATTAAGTAATTGGACTCGATATGCCTTTGGGGAACTAAATCTCCAAGTGCAACAGGTATCAAAAATGACATTACAGAATCGTTTAGCCTTAGATATGTTATTGTTAAAAGAACAAGGTGTGTGTGGTATGTTAACCTTGACTGAATCTGAATGTTGTATTACCATTCATAATGCTACGACTTCCATTGAAGAAGCCCGGGCAAAGATGAAGGAGATTGCCGACCAGACGAGAGAACTCTTCCACGCAATGCAACCAGCTGACTGGTTTGATGGCTGGAATCCAAACTCATGGCTACATTCCATTCTAGGATCCTTGGGACTGACGGGATGGGGAAAATGGCTTGTAAATATTGGACTTATGATATTAATTGGATTTGTATGTTTAATAACAGGCCTTGCAATAGTCAGATGTATGATTAGCCGCTTACTATCCTCAGCTGTCTCTCTCTCTTCTCCTACTGTCCGCTATATCAAGATCACCACAGATGAAGATGATATGAACGAGAATCAAAGTCCAGCGACTGTTTGAGCCACGGGGTGGTGTGACGGTCTGACAAATTCAAATGTCTCAAACATCCGCTAAAAGAGCTTTGGTGGACAAAACGGCCTCTGTAAAAATGCTGGAGTTTTGTGAACAGGACAATGTGGACAGAGGAGAGGGCCCCGCGGAGGGTGGGAACGCACTTCTCCAAGGCCCCAATTCCTTATCTTGAGTGACCAGGAGAAGGAACACAATTTATGCCTTCCTGGAGGAAGAAGGCCCCATGGAAGTTGGGACTGTGCTTCTATCTTAAGTGGTCATACCAGCAGGAAAAGAGAAGCAACTCCACAATGAACACCCCCCCCCCAAAGCTACCGATTCCAGTGAACCCCAGGTGTGGGAACTGCGCATGTTGAGATCATCAACTAACACACTATAAAAGAGGAGAGAACGAATCCTCAGTGCGCGCCCTCCGGAACTGGATCTCTACGCTGGCTGGACCAACGCTGGACCCAGGACTGGTGAAACCCTTCTCTTCTCTCTTTCTTTTTTCTCTCATTCTCTCTCTCTCTCTTTTCCTTCTCTCTTTTCCACAGTCCCTACACCTCATCCTTTGAAACATAAACCGTTCACCAAGTCTGAGACTAGGAGTGGACCTAGCCGCCCCTGAGCTCCTCTTTGAGAAGGAGTCCAGAAAGCAAGGGGGTCTGCTCTGAACCTCGTGACTCAACGGGAGGGCTCTCCTTCTGATACATTTCATGTTCCTTTTTCCATTTCATTCTTTCTGTACTTTCCTCCTCTTCTCAAACAGCGGCTTAATGACATGTTGCAAGGTTCATATTAACAAGTTCATGTGTACTTGGACAGAGTTAGCTAGGTTGAATAAATGTTGATTGTTGTTTGAACTCCCCTGGTGTCGTTTCACCTTAATTCTGACAAAGGAAATCCACGAACCTGAGTCGCTCCAACTTTGGGACGCGACAGGGGCACAGCCAGGACAGCTGACCTGAACTAGCCAAGGAGCTATTCCATACCATGTGACATCATAAATGGGGAGCAGGCTGGGGGGGAGATCTCTTGGCTTTCGGTGGGGGAAGTGGCGGAGTGTCGGGTTCCGGGTGGCGAGCAGTTGCACTGTGCATCACTCATTTTGTATATTCTTTTATTACTACCGTTGTTGTTGTTGTAACTTCTCTTTTTTTTGTGTGTTGTCCCAGTAAACTGCCTTTATCTCAACCCACGAGGTTCCGGGTTTTTTTCTGTTCTCCTTTCTGATTCTCCTCCCCATCCCACCGGAGGGGGGCGAGGAGGAGTGAGCGAGCAGCTGGGTGGTCCTTTGTTACCGGCTGGGCTGAAACCACGACACCCTCCCTTGGACTGTTTCCAGTTTTTCAACATTTTTCTTGTATTTGGATGCAGCGCTTCTGAAGTAATTCAACAATTCCTAAATAGAGGAGAATAATCACTTCCTTCTGATATTTGGTTTGCTTGAATGACTTTTCTGTAACTTCAAAATGTTGGTTGTTGCCTGCTTCTGGCATGCTGGCTCATAACTCTGAAGTTAAGGATTGTCCTGGTTTCAGCTGGGATAGAGTTAATTTTCTTCTTAGTAGCTGGTACAGTGTGTTTTGGATTTAGTGTAAGGATAATGTTGATAACACACTGATGTTTTAGTTGTTGCTAAGTAGCGCTTATCCTAAGTTCAGGATTTTTCAGTTTCCCATGCTCTGCCAGCAAGCAGGTGTACAAGAAGCTGGGAGGGAGCATAGCCAGGACAGCTGACCTGAACTAGCCAAAGGGACATTCCATACCATAGAACGTCATGCTCAGTATATGAACTGGGGGGAGTTGGCCAGCAGAGGGGCAGATTGCTGCTTGGGCATCAGCCTTGGGTAGTAAGCAATTGCATTGTGCATCACTTGTCTTTATCTTGGGTTTTATTTTTTAATATATTCCTTTTCATTACTATTATTATTATTATATTTTATTATTATTATAGTTAGTATTACATTTTATTTTACATTAGTTATTAAATCGTTCTTATCTCAGCCCAAAAGTTTTACTTTGTTTCCAATTGTCCTCCACATCCCACTGGGTGGGGGGGGAGGGAGGGAGGGAGTGGCTGCGTGGTGCCCATGACACCTCAGGCCATCAGGGAAGAGATGCAACATATACATGAGCTTGTGATCGAGGGGTGGACCTGATCATGGACACTATCGCACAGATTATCCATGAATGTGAAACATGCACTGAAATCAAGCAAGCCAAGTGGTTAAAATCTCTGTGGTATGGAGGACAATGGCTGAAATATAAATATGGGGAAGCCTGGCAGATTGACTATATCACATTCGCACAAACTCTCCAAGGCAAGCGCTATGTGCTTACAATGGTGGAAGCAACCACCGAATGGCTGGAAACATATCCCATGCCCCATGCCACTGCCCCAAACACTATCCTGGGCCTTGAAGAGCAAGTCTTATGGCAACACGTCACCCCAGAAAGAATTGAGTCAGACAATGGGACTCATTTCCAAAACAACCTCAGACACCTGGGCCAAAGAACATGGCGTTGAGTGGGTGCATCATATCCCCTATCATGCACCAGCCTCTGGGAAAACTGAGCGATACAATGGACTGTTAAAGACTGCACTGAGCGCAATGGTGGGTGGAACCTTCAAACATTGGGATACACATTTAGCAAAAGCCACCTGGTTAGTCAACACCAGAGGATCTGCCAATCGGAGTGGCCCTGCCCAGTCAGAACTTTTACATACTGTAGAAGGGGATAAAGCCCCTGTTGTGCACATAAAAAATATGTTAGGGAAGACAGTCTGGGTTAGTCCTGCCTCAGGCAAAGACAAACCCGTTCGTGGGATTGCTTTTGCTCAAGGGCCTGGGTGCACTTGGTGGGTGATGCAAAAAGATGGGGAAGTCCGATGTGTGCCTCAAGGGGATTTGATTTTAGGTGGGAACAGTCAGTGAATTAAATCGTATTATGTTAGTTGCTATATAGTCCTGCCACTGTATGTTATCATTACTGTAATTGTTATATGCTATATCCATGGTATTACAGTAAGAATCACTTAGATTAAGGAAGAATGAACTTTGATAAAACTGAGCGAAGCGCAATAGCGATGGAACCGGGACTGACTCCAGCATGCAACAATCCAACACTACACACCATCCTCCTGCTGCACCCATTGTCACCCGCCCACCGCACCACCCCAAAGCCTGATCCTGCTCTGCTAACTGAGCGGACTTTGCACCATCCCTCCTGCCCAGACAGACTTGTATGACAGATGGATCCCAAAGTCATGGACTGAATGAACTTGACAGACATTTGATAGAGATGGCCCATAGACTGTGGGAATGATATCTGTGTGTATATATTAAAAGATATGAAAAGTGGTGGTGATTAATTGGAAACATATCCGAAAGTGTGGGATCTGGTCATGACGTAAATGGTATAGAATAAGGGGTGGATATTGTCCTGGTTTTGGCTGGGATAGAGTTAATTTTCTTCTTAGTAGCTGGTACAGTGGTACTTTTTGGATTGAGTATGAGAATAATATTGATAACACACTGATGTTTTCAGTTGTTGCTAAGTAGTGCTTAGTTATTAAATTATTCTTATCTCAACCCACGAGTTTTACTTTTTTTCTGATTCTCTTCCCCATCCCACTGGATAAGGGGGACGTGAGCGAGTGGCTGTGTGGTGCCTAGCTGCTGGGTGGGCTTAAACCATGAGAGGATAGAATCCTGGTCTTTTTAAACTGACATTGCTACTTTGATTTCAAAATGACTACGACAATTTACATGAGGTGAATAATTTCCTCTTGATGTTTTGAAGCCAAAGTGCACTTTTGTATGTCAGCATGTGCTGAACCTTGACACTGTGACAGATTCCATTGAAATCACTGTGACATTTTTTGATGTTCTGCATATGCTGAACTTTTTCCTCCCAAGTTTAAAGGAAGCATATCTCTAGTTAAAAAAATTAAAAGATAGTCACTGAAGTATTGTGTGCTATTTCATAGGCATCCTTTTATTCTCATATACAACCGCACAAATATAGCGAAGACCTCCTTAAAAGTCTTTCTTCTGCAAAAGTGTACCCATGATCTGCAAAATAAAAATGAGAACTTCTTCCCACAATAATTTTACAACTAGGACAAGCAGGAAGGTGACAGTTTTTTCACATCAGTTTAACCTGATCTCCTTAACTTGCTATTATATAGTGCTGCTTTTGGCTGGGATAGTTAAATTTCTTCATAGTAGATGGCATGGGGCTATGTTTTGGATTTGTGCTGGAAACAGTGTTGATAACACAGGGATGTTTTAGTTACTGCTGAGCAGTGCTTACACAGCATCAAGGCCTTTTCTGCTTCACACACCACCCCACCAGCAAGTAGGCTAGGGGTGCACAAGAAGTTGGGAGGAAGTAGTGAATGAATTCCTTGGTTTACTTTGCTTGTGTGCACAGCTTTTGCTTTACCTATTAAACTGTCTTTATTTCAACCCATGAGTTTTCTCACTTTTACCCTTCTGATTCTCTCCCCCATCCCACTGTGGGGGATATGAGTGAGTGGCTGTGTGGTGCTTAGTTGCCGGCTGGGGTTAAACGATGACATATTCTAGGTAGCAGGACTTAAGGATCTGAATCCTCTTTACTTTCAAAGGCTAATCCTTTTCAATAAGATATTTGCAATGCTATATTTTTAATATATATTTTAAGTCATATAGTCAGACATTCATCTTTGTCATCAGTGCTACTTAGCTGAAAATAAAACTCCTATAACTTCCATGCTTAAACCTTCATAACTAAGGCTCCTGGAGAATACACATTATGTGCTCAGTTCTTTAATCAATGGGAATCTAAGATAGACGAGATCATATGACTTAACATTTAATAACATTTTCTACAGTGGGCTAATGTAAAGAAATGGGAAGTTTTTCTGGAAGCTTACCAATCTATAATGTCCTTGTCTAGCTTTGATTCTGGTGAAAAATGTATTTTAATTTCAAACTAATTACATTTTGAATTTAGAACCAGCATTTGAATCATGAAAACTTTTGGATTTGTTACTGAATATTTTGTCACTGGCAGAGTGCTAATTGTCCAGAAATGAAGAGTTTCTCTACTATAACATATACACACACTGAAGTTCTGACTTCCAGGAGTTGATTCTGTCATTTCTAACAATATTTCTCCCAACTACATTCTAAAACCCAACCCCAAATGGAGGTATGAATAGGCATTTCAAATTATAATATTTTATTCCTTATTCACACTCCAAGCAGTTTTTTTAAAATCCTGAATTCACTACCATGTTGTCATAATTAGCTTAATTTTTGCATGAAAACTGAAGATTGGAATGATCAGATCTGATTTCTTAGAAATTTCCAATATATTTCCAATGTGTTTTCTAGGCTCCACTAATGTAACCCTTTACGATGACTCCATTCTTTTTTCTTCTTGTTCATTGGAACACATTAAAATATTTGAAAGAAACACAGAAGTGATGAGATAGTATTAATACTGGAACTTGCAAATATCTTTTCCAGTAAGAAAAAGCATTGTTCAGGCTGTGGAATGTTGTTTCAGGATCTCTTGCTTTTATCATCTATTATGCTTCATTAATTATTAATTAAGTTGTATTTCCTCTCTAAATTAGAAACGGCCTAAAATATTTTAAATATTGGAGTATTATTAAAATAATTAGCAGGCAACGTGGCAAGAGAGTTGCTCATTAGAGCAGACACTGAACAACTCTATTTGTTTTAAGTTTGTAATTATAATACAGAATAGGAATCTTTCAGAATATAGATATAGATATCTTTCAGAATAGTTTGCAAAATCCTGGGCAGCTAGTTTTTCTAGTATACATCACATTCCAAAAGCTCCAGTTGTTTATTTACTTCAAATTTGGAGGATTTCTGTTTGTTTCCCCCTTTCCTTTGTTTATGTTTTCAAGGCAGCCAGTAAACTAGAGGTCTAGTTTTGTGTTTGTGTTTGTTTATGAAAGTCATGTCTGGAGTCTAGGAATTAAAGCAATTGTGATCTTGCTCAAACTGGGAACTCTGCATGGAGAATAGTGGTTCTGATAATGTATACTAAACCAGCTAGATACTGAGATATCCAAGGCATAAGTAAAGTAAGGCCTCTCCGAGTCTTCAGGGGGAATGACTGACTCACTGAAACTCATGAGAACTGAATTTCCATCAGCTTTGTTAGCTGAGGAAAAAAGAGGAGTTTGGTGGTAAAGCAAGAAATAAGTGGGTTTATCCTGTGTTTCTGACTCACAGATAGTAAGTTTATACACCTAACCCAACTAAAATGTACTTGCTAACATCAATCAGTGACTACATCAGTGGACAAGGGAAGAGCTACCGATATCATCCATCTGGACTTCTGTAAGGCCTTTGATATGTTCCCCCCACAACATCCTTCTCTCTAAATTGGAGAGAGATGGATTTGACGTGTGCTTTTCAGTGGATAAGGAATTGGCTGGATAGTCACATCCAGAGAGTAGTGGTCAACAGCTCAATGTCCAGATGGAGATCAGTGACAAGTGGTGTCCCTCAGGGGTCCATATTGGGACCAGTACTGTTTAATATCTTCATCAATGACAGAGACAGTAGGATCAAGTGCACCCTCAGCAAATTTGCAGATGACACCAAGCTGAGTGGTTTGGTTGACGTGCCTGAGGGACAGGATGCCATCCAGAGGGACCTGGACAAGATCCAGAAGTGGGCCCATGTGAACCTCATGAGATTCAACAAGGCCAAGTGCAAGGTCCTGCACCTGGGTCGAGGCAACCTCCAGTATCAATACAGGCTGGGGGATGAAGGGATTGAAAGCAGCCCTGCAGAGAAGGACTTGGGGGTACTGGTGGATGAAAAATTGGACATGAGCCAACAATGTGCGCTCGCAGCCCAGAAGGCCAACCGTATCCTGGGCTGCATCAAAAGAAGCGTGGCCAGCAGGTTGAGGGAGGTGATTCTCCCCCTCTGCTCTTGTGAGACCCCACCTGGAGTCCTACATCCAGCTCTGGAGTCCTCCACACAGGAAAGACATGGACCTCATGAAGCAGGTCCAGAGGAGGGCATGAAGATGATCAGAGGGATGGAAAACTTCTCCTATGAAGAAAGGCTGAGAGACTTGGGGTTGTTTAGCCTCGAGAAGAGAAGGCTCTGGGGAGACCTTATTGTGGCCTTTCAATACTTGAAGGGGGCTTATAAGAAAGATGGGGACAGACTTTTTAGTAGGGCCTGTAGTGACAGGACAAGGGGTAATGGTTTTAAACTAAAAGAGGGCAGATTCAGACTAGATATAAGTAAGAAGAAATTTTTTGATGAGGGTGGTGAAACACTGGAACAGGTTGCCCAGAGAGGCGGTAGATGCCCCATCCCTGGAAGCATTTGAGGTCAGGCTGGACGGAACTCTGAGCAACCTGATTTAGTGGAAGATGTCCCTGCTCGTTGCAGGGGAGTTGGACTAGATGACCTTTAAAGGTCCCTTCCAACCCAAGCTATTCTATGATTCTAAGCTGGGGGTTTTTTTTGTTTTCAAATCCAAGTTTGATCTCATTTGAAATTTGTTGTGTAGGGAATAGTAATGTTGTGAACTTGTTGCAAAAAGAGATGGAAACATAGCTTTTAGAGACTGCTTTGTTCATGGAGTACCTTTTCCACCAAAACCAGGGAGAAGGAAAATTCAGGAATGACTCTCTTCAAATTCTGCTCCCTTCTGCAGCAACTAGAAAAATGTTCTTAGAACAATGTCACATGTTTTCCCTTTGTTTACAAGACCGCTATTTGAAAAAGAAAGGTTTGTTACAATGCCGCATAGAAACATTGGGAATAGATTTCTGATCTTAAATTACTGACATAATTAGCTTATGGAGCAGCTTCAGAAGGGCATACTGAGAGCATCTTGTTACAGAATAACCTAAATCTCAGTAGTTACAGTACCAACCTGGAAACTGGATCACTTGAGTTTCAGACCCTCAGCTAATTAATACTGAAGTGCTTTGGTCTAACTGTAACATCTGTAGTGAAAATGTTATAATAAACCTACATCAAATATTAGTTACCCAACTAAGGAATAGCCTTCTGAGATGCAAAATACTTTGGTTCAAATCTATTTCCTGGTCTAGGCTGAGAAAGGTTTTGGATCTTCTCTCATTTCCAGAAAACTGTCTTAGTCACTGAATTAATAGGGCATCAGAGGAACATGTCCTCCAATGACCAAGGTAGAACTGGTGACTGACCTTCCCCTGAGCCTAAAATTCAAGATATCAAACTCTTTACGTGCAGATGCAAAAATTACCATTTCGACTTTTTTTTTAGCCAGACTTATTCACCCAATTTGTGAATAATTCAGAGCCAACACACTTTTTGGTGGAATAAATCATTCATTGAATAAAATTCACTGAGGTATAATTAGAAAACATAGTTTAGAATTTATGTAATTCAGAACAATTAAACAGACATCAGCAGGATTATATTTATTTTCTCCAATGTAAATTTGATGCTGTAACTTTATATTATGCCATTATTGTAAATGTGAAGGCCCTGAAAGGAGTAAGTCTATATTTTTCATGGATTCAAATAAATTCTTTATCTCCATGTTCATTATCATGACATGTTCATTATCACAACATATGAAGTTATCTCATGTGTAATGAACCCGATAAGAAATTGTACTACAAAGCAAAAAAGCATTAGTTTTAATTAAAAGTTAAGAGAATATATGGTAAAAGATTTTCAACATAGACATTAATATTAAACTCATTATTTTCTGTTTGTACACAGAAAAGAACATGCATAGGTAGACCGGTATGCTACAATTTTCAACATTTTTGTTTTAAAAATGGAAAAATTTACAACAAAGAAAATACTTTCATCTGTTGCCAATTTTTATCTCCAGGTGAAAGAGTTTATATTTGGCTGTATTCTGCTTGAAAAGCGTACCTTGACATAGCTCAATGAAGTGACTAGGGAAAAAAAAAAAATAGTAGTTTTGCTCCTATTATGTAGTGATAATAATAACTGAAACATATATATATATATGTTCCAGCTTCTGTTAGGAGATACCAATTTTAATTCTTAGGATAGCAGTGAAAAGGGTCAAAGTCAAATAATACTACTTTTCATTCTGGAAATCTCCTATTCTTAACACTGTTAGTATTCCTACCTGTGACTGACCAATAAACCCCCACAATTGAAGAAGGCTCGGTGGAGATGGGCAACGGCCATGTGCCCACGAAGCTCAGGGAATAATGTAGGGTGGGACTAACCATAGCTGTTGGCAAAGAAAGCTGACTTTCTCTCAACACAAAGTGGACCGGAGGGTTACCTTTGTTTCAGACAAACAGCTATGTCAGCTGAGTGGATCAACTGGTGGTGTAAATGTTTCTCCCTGAGTTACCCAGACTAGCATCGGGGGAGTGAATACATGGATCAGCCCAACATAGAGTATAAAAACTAAACAACTAACAAAAGATTTTCGAAGAGAGCAATGGGCTTGAGCTGGCTTCAACCCACGTATTCCTTCCCAGTGATTGGAGATGCCCAGTGTCATGATGGTGAACATATTAAAGAGACCAGTAATGGGGTTCACCTTGGTATTGTGATTAAACTGTGTGTGTACTGCAATTGCTATATTTTGCTAAATGTAAGTTACATTTGTATTGTGGTTTCAGTGTATTTTGCATCACTCTGCTAAATCAGAAATCCCATGTAACATCTACAAATAAGTAAATTTGATATTAAACATTACACCCTCCACACGTGGAATATCTAAAAGAACCTGGTCAGAGAGTATTGAACTCTGACACTGCCATAGGATTGAATTTCCATAGTACTGAATTGAGATTAAGCCTTAATTAAAGAGCTCCTCTTGTAAAAACATATATACTTACTTAACTTTATATACTCTGAATAGTCTCCTTAACTCCTTTTGTAGAAATTGAATGGGATTTCAATAGCATTGAGGACAAATCAGCAGTTGGAAAATGCAAACAATTGACACAGAAAACTAATGTATCAGTTGGCAATGTATGACCAGTCAGGTAAAAGATAAGTCATGCTTAAAAATCTAACAAGAACAAGTGAAATCCAAGAATGGAAGGAAAACAATATACAAGAGAAAACCACAAAAGTTACCAATGAGGCTGAGAAGGCACAAATGTTCTGCATTCAGAAAAAAGCAGGCCGATGTATTAATAACTTATAATGAACTATGTTTGAGTTCCTTAAAAGCTTGAAATAATCTTAAAAAGGAACTATTAAAGTATAAACATTGTAACCGGAATACTGAATTAATTAAAAGCATTGACCAAGGTGATCCATTCATATACCTTGATGTTCATTTTTTGTAGAATCACAGAGCAGTGGGAAACAGAATTTGTAGGGCGGAAGAGCAAAGAAACAAAAGGTGTACTAGATCACTGAAAAGGTTAAGTAGATGATTTGGCAACTGAGGACATGGATTTCTTAATAATATGCAGTAACAAGGATTATTTGGTATGCCATAAAACCTATGCAACAGAAGTCAAATTATTTGTAACTCAAAAATGAGTAGGAAGATGGTCTCCTGGCTTTATCTTCCCACATGTGCTCCATCAGCTTAATAATTCATGATTTTATTTGTTTGTTAGTGATGGGTTAACCCTGGCTGGACGCCAGGTGCCCACCAAAGCCGTTCTATCACTCCCCCTCCTCAGCTGGACAGGGGAGAGAAAAATATAACAAAGAGCTTGTGGGTCGAGATAAGGACAGGAGAGATCATTCACCGATTACCATCAGGGGCAAAACAGACTCAGCTTGGGGAAAATTAACTCAATTTATTACAAATCAACCAGAGTAAGGTAATGAGAAATAAAACCAAATCTCAGAACACCTTCCCTCCACCCCTCCCTTCTTCCCGGGCACAACTTCACTCCAGGATTTCTCCACCAAGCCCCCCCAGTGGCACAGGGGGACGGGGATGGGGTTTATGGTCATCACACGTTATTTTCTGCCGCTTCAACCCTCCTCAGGGGGAGGACTCATCACACTCTTCCCCTGCTCCAGCGTGGGGTCCCACCCACGGGAGACAGTCCTCCACAAACTTCTCCAACGTGGGCCCTTCCCACGGGCTGCAGTTCTTCACGAACTGCTCCAGCATGGGTCCTTTCCACGGTGTGCAGTCCTTCAGGAGCACACTGCTCCAGCGTGGGTCCCCCACGGGGTCACAAGTCCTGCCAGAAAACCTGCTCCAGTGTGGGCTCCTCTCTCCGCAGATCCGCAGGTCCTGCCAGGAGCCTGCTCCAGCGCGGGGTTCCCACGGGGTCACAGCCTCCTTCGGGAACCCACCTGCTCCAGCATGGGGTCCTCCACGGGCTGCAGGTGGAGATCTGCTCCACCATGGACCTCCATGGACTGCAGGGGGACAGCCTGCCTCACCAGGGTCTTCACCATGGGCTGCAGGGGAATCTCCGCTCCGGCACCTGGAGCATCTCCTCCCCCTCCTTCTTCACTGACCTTGGTGTCCGCAGGGTTGTTTCTCTTACATGTTCTCACTCCTCTCTCCGGTGGCTGTTTCTCCCTGTCCCAACTTTTTTTCCTTCTTAAAAATGTTATCACAGAGGCGTTACCACTATCGCTGATTGGCTCGGCCTAGGCCGGCGGCGGGTCCGTCTTAGAGCCGGCTGGTATGGGCTCTCTCTTGAACACAGGGGAAGCTTCCAGCAGCTTCTTACAGAAGCCACCCCTGTAACCCCCCCTGCTACCAAAACCTTGCCACACAAAACCAATACATATTTATATTGATTCAGAGCACAAGTGTGGGAATAGTGTTATGGGACACAGAGTAAAAAATAAGACCTTGTTGCATAATTAACAAGAACGGTTGTAGTGTTTCAGAAAAAGGTCTGTCAGCCCTGTATTTTGTCTTAGACGTCACTGGATTAAAACAAAAAAATGAAACAGCAAAAAGCTGACAGCCAAATAATAAAAAAAAGCCAAAACCAGACACCTAGGAAAGAATGCGAAACATATGTTATACTTTCCCCTACTACTCTTCCAATGATCCAATATGATATTTTTTTTTAAATTGTCATGTTAAAAACCTAGTGTTTGGTCCATACAGGTTATGTGCTGAAGAACAGACAATCTGATAGGAGAAAAAAAGCCCAACCCACTATACAGAATCAATACAACCTGTATTAAAGGGATTAAAATTTGGCTAACCAATAGACCACAAAATGTAATTGTAAATGAGGACTCATTTTCCTCTTGAGGTTGCTTCTAGTTTGGACCTGCAGGCATCTGTTCTTGCCCTATTGATCTCCAATATTTTTGTAAATGAACTGGAATAAAATATGAAAGCATTGCAGACGATACAAAAACTGGTGGAGAGAGAAGTAACAGTGGTGACAGGTGAGTTCTACAAAAGGCTGATGTGAATCACATAGTGAAGTAAGCTCATTTGATCAACAGGAATTTGAATACTACCAAACACAAGGTCACTTGTGTAGAAACAAAAACTGTAGACTGTGATTACTAGATGAGAGATAGTATTTTGCAGTGCATTAATATAGAAAAGGCTCACTATAAAGAATCAACTGAACATGAACTTGATGTGAGCAACCATAAAGGCAACCTGGTTAGAAGGGAAAAAAAAATACTGAACAGAAGAAAATGTCTGCTGAAATACTGACAGAGAAAATGCCTGCCAGCTTGGGAACTTTTAGCCTGGGAACTAGGCCTGTGAACCGGGAGCATCCTTGAGAAGTACAGCTGGCATCTTTGAAGGACAGCTGAGTACCTAGAAACGGAATACATCCTAAGATACCATTGATAAGCACAAAACCAAGGAATTTTAATGGCAATTTATTGTCTGAAAAGGTGAAAAATAGTCTGGAAAAAGGGGAAAAACATCCTGAGAAAGTAGGAATTGGTAATTGCCACTAGCTGTTCTAACTGCAAGAACAGGAAAACAATCTAGAAATATAAAAATTGGTCTGAGAGAATAGAAAACATCATCTATTGGCTGTTCCAAGTGAAAAATAGAAAGTAACAGCACCTATTGGCTGCTCGAAGTGGTGTTGTCCTATGCCCTCTTATATCTCTGATATAAAAAGGACTTAATTTTTAACCAGAATGGAGCTTCTCTCTCTCTGAGAATTTTCCGTGCTGCACATACTTTTCCTTTTCCTAAACAGGTTGAACTCTCTGCACGAACTTTCTCTGAGATCTTGGACCCTTGCCAGGGATACCTGGCTGACTCCAAACTCTATGATGTGGATCATCTTTGAAGTGAGACTCTCTGTTATTCTATTGGTCCCCCTCTGGGCCCACTTCTGGGTCGGTTCAGTTTGTCTTCCCACTTCTGAGATAGTTGGGTCCCCTTCTGGAATCTGTTTAATGCACTTGGTACCATATTTATACATATAAGTAATCTATCATAAGTATATCTGCTATTATATTATTGATAAGTTTGTAGTAACCTGTAATATTATATATATATACACACACATATTTGCTGCTATACTATTGATTGCTGATAATTTGTAATAGCTTGATACATATATATATTTGCTTTATTAATCATAGGTATACTTGCTAGTGGCAATTTTTGTGGCATTGGTGGTAATCTGTAATAGAGAAATTCAAGGGATAAAACCTCCATGTCCTCGTGTATTACAGAATCCTATGAACCCATGGTCATGATCTCTATACACCTGCAGGCCGGGTAACCCTTTAGGTCGTGACAGAGCTTCTTTGTGCTGTTGTAGCCAACAAGGAAAGAGTTTTCCTAGATGTATAGACAAGAAATTCTCACAGAGAATATGGCCATGGTACTATGTCTCTGTTGTGCATTAACAAGAATTCTGGGATTTCTGCTTCAAAAGAGAATGCTAAAACATTGAAAAATATTTTGAAAAGAGCTGCAAGAAGTATTCAGACTGGAAAACATGTCTATTGAAAGAGAGCTGAGGAGCTCAGTTTGCTATATTTATTTTAAAAAGGTTAAGGAGAGTCTTCATTATCATTAACAAGTGTCCACATAAAAAAAACATATTCTTATAGTGAATGGCTCTTCAATTTACCAGAAGGCATAAAATACTAATTACTGTATAACAAAGCTAGGCAAATTCATAACAGGCAGATCTTTAACTTCAGTTAGGATTTTTAAAATTTACCTATTTTTATTTCAGTTCTACTTCACCATGTGAACAACTTGTGCAGGTGCGTAGCGGAGTTTTTAATCACTTGACATTCTGATACCAAATTCTCATCTTTGTGAAATATTTTGATTAAGCAGAAGTTACAAGAATGTTGAACAACTTGCTGACCAGAAAATTTTGGTAGATCATGTTCTCATAACTGTCCCTTTGGGCCTTGAAATATTTGTATCCAGAGGTAGTTTTATTAAGGTGTTTCTTCCTTTTTTGGAGCCAGTCTGCTGCTTCACTGCTGCATTGACCTTGGTACACTGTGACTTCCCGGTGCAGAGCTAAAGACAAGCTGTGACTGAGTGCAAGAGCTAGGAAATGATTGATAGATGGAGGAAAATGGAAGGAATACTCAGGAGGTTCACCCCCTCCCTTTCACTTTATTGTATCTGTGTCCACAATCCAGTGAGGTATGAGAATATTGGTACTGTTGTGCTATAAATATATTTAAAAGAATAGTGAGGTTATGTATAATGATATTCATATTTTACATCACATGCTATAAGTAATGTGTTCTGAATACCTTACTGACTTCCAGGCCATTATTTTTCAGTGGAATCTGCTGTCAACTACATTAGAATATGTTGAGATTTGATAGTAGGTACTTGCAAAAAGACCTACTTCTTTTCTATTCTAAAAGAACATTCTCCTCTACATATGAGAAGCATTTGGGATTTGGCACCTGTCGTGGTTTCAGCCCAGCCGGTAACAAAGGACCACGCGGCCGCTCGCTCACTCCTCCCGCCCCCCTCCGGTGGGATAGGGGGGAAGACGGAGGAGAGGAAAAAAAACAAACCTGGAACCTCGAGGGTTGAGATAAAGGCAGTTTACTGGAACAACACAAAGAAATTGCAACAACAACAACGGTACTAATGAAAAAGTATACAAAAAGAGTGATGCACAGTGCAACTGCTCACCACCCGGGACCCGACGCTCTGCCACTTCCCCCACCGAAAAGAAGAGCCCACCCCCCCGGCCCGCTCCCCCTTTATATACTGAGCATGATGTCACATGGTATGGAATAGCTCCTTGGCCAGTTCAGGTCAGCTGCCCCGGCTATGCCCCCCACCTCCCAGGTTCCTGTAAAAAAAAATTAACTCTATCCCAGCCGAACCCAGGACATTATCCACCCCTTATTCTATACCATCTACATCATGCCCAGATCTTACATTTTCCAATCGACCACTACCACTTCCTTGTCTTATATATATATAAGTATATGGACTTGCGTCCGTCCCCATCGCCCCCCCCCGCACACACACACACACGCAAATGGTATTCCTTTAGCGTATGGGCTATCCCTCTAATGTGTCCATCAGTTTTATTTAGTCCATGACTTTGGGGCTCCATCTGTTGTAACAGTTCTTCAGGATAAGAGAGATGGTGTGAGATGTTGGGTTGTTGTATGCTGCCTCTGGAAGTTGGGGCTAGTACATTTGGTGCAACTCACGCCCTTAGTCTGCAGGTCGAAGATGTTGATCTTGAGGAAATTGCTGGGTGTCAGTTCAAGTTCTGTCGCTGTTGTACTTGGCTTAGTTTCAAAGTCCATCCCGCAGTCATTTGGGTAATTCTTACAGTAATACCCTTGATATGGCATATACACACTATAGATACAATGACATGCATTGGCAGGGTATTTAGCAGTTAGGTATCATACAGCCCAATTCACTGGCTATTCTCTCCCAAAATCAAATCTCCCTGAGGTACACATCGAACTTCCCCATCCTTCTGCATCACCCACCAGGTGTACCCAGGTCCCTGAGCAAAAACAACCCCTTGAATGGGTTTGCCTCTGTTTGAGGGAGGACTAACCCAGACTGTCTTTCCTAACATACTCCTCATGCGCACTACAGGGACTTTATCGCCTTCTACAGTATGTGGAAGTCTTGGTTGGGCGGGGCCAGCCCGATTGGCGGATCCTCTAGTATTAACTAACCAGGTGGCTTTTGTTAAATGTGTATCCCAATGTTTGAAAGTCCCACCCCCCATCGCTCTCAATGTAGTTTTCAGCAGTCCGTTGTATCGTTTGATTTTTCCGGAGGCCGGTGCGTGATAAGGGATGTGATATACCCACTCAATGCCGTGTTCTTTGGCCCAGGTGTCTACGAGGTTGTTTCGGAAGTGAGTCCCGTTGTCCGACTCGATTCTTTCTGGGGTGCCGTGTTGCCATAAAATTTTCTCTTCAAGGCCCAGGATAGTGTTCTGGGCAGTGGCATGGGACACAGGGTATGTTTCCAGCCATCCAGTGGTTGCTTCCACCATTGTAAGCACATGGCACTTGCCTTGGCGTGTTCGTGGGAGTGTGATATAGTCAATCTGCCAGGCCTCCCACTGTTTATATTTCAGCCATCGCCCCCCATGCGACAGGGGGTTTTGCCGCTTGGCTTGCTTAATTGCGGCACATGTTTCACATTCGTGGATGACCTGTGCGATAGTGTCCATGGTCAAGTCCACCCCTCGATCTCGAGCCCATCTATATGTTGCATCTCTCCCCTGATGGCCTGAGGTATCGTGGGCCCACTGAGCCATAAATAGCTCACCCCTACGTTGCCAGTCCAGGTCCACCTGAGACACTTCAATCTTGGCGGCCTGATCTGCCTGCTGATTGTTTTGATGTTCTTCAGTGGCCCGACTCTTGGGTACATGAGCATCTACGTGACGTACTTTTACCACTAGCTTCTCTATCCGAACAGCGATATCTTGCCACAGTGCAGCAGCCCAAATGGGTTTACCTCTGCGCTGCCAGTTGCCCTTCTTCCATTGCTGTAGCCACCCCCATAGGGCATTTGCCACCATCCATGAGTCAGTATAGAGATAGAGCACTGGCCACTTTTCTCTTTCAGCAATATCTAATGCTAGCTGGATGGCTTTCACCTCTGCAAACTGGCTCGATTCACCTTCTTCTTCAGCAGTTTCTGCAACTTGTCGTGTAGGACTCCATACAGCAGCCTTCCACCTCCGATGTTTTCCCACAATGCGACAGGACCCATCAGTGAACAGGGCATATTGCCTCTCATTTTCTGGCAGTTTATTATACAGCGGGGCCTCTTCAGCCCGTGTCACCTCCTCCTCTGGCAACATTCCAAAGTCTTTGTCTTCTGGCCAGTCCGTGATCACTTCTAAAATTCCTGGGCGACTGGGGTTTCCTATGCGAGCTCGTTGTGTGATCAGTGCGATCCACTTACTCCACGTGGCATCAGTCGCGTGATGTGTAGAGGAAACTTTCCCTTTGAACATCCAGCCCAGCACTGGCAGTCGGGGTGCTAAGAAGAGCTGTGTTTCAGTACCAACCACTTCTGAAGCGGCTCGAACTCCTTCATATGCTGCCAATATCTCTTTTTCAGTTAGAGTATAGCGAGCCTCGGATCCTCGATATCCCCGACTCCAAAACCCCAGGGGTCGGCCTCGGGTCTCTCCAGGTGCTTTCTGCCAAAGGCTCCAGGTAGGGCCATTCTCCCCAGCTGCAGTGTAGAGCACATTTTTAACATCTTGTCCTGTCCGGACTGGCCCAAGAGCTACTGCATGAACAATCTCCCGCTTAATTTGTTCAAAGGCTTGTCGTTGCTCAGGCCCCCATTTAAAATCGTTCTTCTTCCGGGTAACTTGGTAGAGAGGACTTACAATTTGACTGTAATTTGGAATATGCATTCTCCAAAAGCCCACAACACCTAAGAAAGCCTGTGTTTCCTTTTTATTAGTCGGTGAGGACATAGCTGCTATTTTGTTGATCACGTCCGCAGGGATCTGACGACGCCCGTCTTGCCATTTTACTCCTAAGAACTGGATCTCCTGTGCAGGTCCCTTGACCTTACTTTCTTTTATGGCAAAGCCAGCCTTCAAAAGGATTTGGATTATTTTCTTCCCTTTCTCAAAAACTTCTTCTGCCGTGCTGCCCCATATGATGATGTCATCAATATATTGCAGGTGCTCTGGAGCTTCACCTTTTTCTAGTGCAGTCTGGATCAGTCCATGGCAAATAGTGGGGCTGTGTTTCCACCCCTGGGGCAGTCGATTCCAGGTGTACTGGACACCCCTCCAAGTGAAAGCAAACTGTGGCCTGCACTCCGCTGCCAAAGGAATGGAGAAAAATGCATTAGCAATGTCAATTGTGGCATACCACTTAGCTGTCTTTGATTCCAGTTCATATTGAAGCTCTAACATATCTGGCACAGCAGCGCTCAGCGGTGGCGTGACTTCATTCAGGCCACGATAATCTACTGTTAGTCTCCAATCCCCATTAGATTTCCGCACGGGCCATATGGGACTATTAAAGGGTGAGTGAGTCTTGCTGATCACTCCTTGGCTCTCCAATTGGCAAATCAGCTTATGGATGGGGATCAGGGAGTCTCGGTTGGTGCGATATTGCCGCCGGTGCACCGTCGTGGTAGCAATTGGCACCTGTTGTTCTTCAACCTTCAGCAACCCCACAACCGAAGGGTCTTGGGAGAGACCAGGCAGGGTAGACAGCTGTTCAATCTCCTCCGTCTCCAAGGCAGCTATACCAAAGGCCCAACGGTACCCTTTTGGGTCCTTGAAATACCCCCTTCTGAGATAATCTATACCAAGGATGCACGGGGCCTCTGGGCCAGTTGCAATGGGGTGTTTATGCCACTCATTCCCGGTTAGACTCATTTCGGCTTCCAATACGGTTAGCTCTTGGGATCCCCCTGTCACACCAGAGATACAGATGGGTTCTGCCCCTTTATAACTTGATGGCATTAGGGTACATTGTGCACCAGTGTCTACTAGGGCCTTATATTCCTGTGGGTCTGATGTGCCAGGCCATCGAATCCACACTGTCCAGTAGACTCGGTTGTCCCTCTCCTCCACCTGGCTGGAGGCAGGGCCCCTCTAATCCTGGTTAGAATATCTGTTACCCACTTTTTGCACATGTGAATCAGAAGTCCCTTCAAGAGGATCAGAAATGAGATCGGCCCATCTACTGCGCCCGGGGGACTGCTCAAGGGAAACTGGAGCAGCAGTTTTCCAAGAAGAATCTTCTTTTCTGGTTGCTTTTTCTCGCAACTCCCGTACCCGTGAATCCAAGACTGAGGTAGGTTTTCCATCCCACTTCCTCATGTCCTCTCCATGGTCACGCAGGTAAAACCACAGGTTAGCCCGTCGTGTGTACTTTCTCTCTCCTCTCTCTTGGGCAGAGGAACGCTTACTCCCAATAACTGCAATGCGGGCCTGTACAGGTGAGGAGGAGGACATATCCACTTTGAATTGCTGGAACTCTCGGGACAATTCCTCTACAGCTGAGACACAGGCCCGTAGGGAGGAAGAGAGACTTCCTTCATATTGCCGGAGTTGGACAGCCAATTCATCCACCGTTTGTCCATAGCCTTCTTTCCAGGACATTACTGCCAATGAGTTGGCATAGGTTGGTGGTGCACTTCGTAGAAACTTCCGCCACATCGGTTGTGTGCATTGGACTTCATCTGGATCTGTGGGTGACTGCCCATTTTCTGGATCATTATAAATCACCTCCAGCACGGCTAATTCCCTCAGGTACTGGATACCTCTCTCCATGGTGGTCCACTTGCCTTGGTGACATGTAACTTCATCCCTGAAAGGACACCTAACAGAAGTCGCCTCCAGAGGCTGAGGACTTGTGTTTTTCTCCCAATCGCCTTGTCGATACCCCCTTCTCTAGACAGAGATCCCAACTGCTTGGCTTCCTTACCCTCTAATTCCACACTACTAGCCCCATTATCCCAGCATCGGAGCAGCCAGGTAACAATGTGCTCACCTGGGTGGCGGCTAAAATCTTTTCGCATGTCATGCAACTCACTCAGGGATAGAGATCGGGTAATTATTTCAGGTTCTGCCTCTTCCTCCTGTTCTCGCGATGACCCTGGTTCATCTTCATCTCTCACTGAGCGAACTGATTTCTTTGTGTGTTTCTTTTTCTGTACAGGGGCGACTGATACTGGCACAGGTTGGTTCTCTGGTTTAGTGGCAGTATCTGTCACCGGGGTAGGGTTAGCCACGGTGCATGTTGTCGGGGTTGGGGTAGCCACGGTGCATGTTGTCTTGTTTTCCATCTTTTCCCCCTGGGGGTGCTGCATAGTATCAAGCAGGGTTTGGTAGATACCGGCCAGGGCCCAGCACAGTGTAGTGAGTTGTGTGTCTCTGGGATAGCCACAGCATTTTCCTTTCAAAAATTCTATCACTTCATGAGGGTTCTGCAGTTGTTCGGGAGTGAACTTCCAAGTCACTGGAGGTGAGAAGTTCTCTAGATACCTGCCCACATCCTCCCACATGCCGTGCCACCCATAAATATCCAGCTTTGGGACAGATCTTTGGGTGGTACTCTTAAAGAGCCTCTTTGTAGCCCTAGACAAGACCTGAAACATAGTCAGGAGGCATAGCACTAACAGCACACAGGCTTGCGCATCCCAAGGATATTCAAAATTCTCAAAAGCTGTTGTAATTAGTTGGAAAGAGAAAAAGGAGGGGAACGGATGGGGGGAAGTATCCCCCCCTAACTTCCCCATGGGTTGGGTGTAATTACCAATAAAATCCGACAGAAGGTGCCCAAAGTCTGGAAATGATATCACTGCCTCATACAGATAACAGCTTAACCTCATGACCAGTGATGTAATCATTTCACAAGTCGACATTGCCCAGTACAGCAAAATGATAATCCCAATCCCTCTCCCAGAGATGAGATACGCAACTACAGGCAATACATAAAGCATATAAGAACTTACAAAACGCCACCATGTAAACAGCTGAATCAACATTGTGACTAACATCTATTTATCTAGTATAAGAAATGCGTATGACAAATTTGTTTCAACACGCTCTGGCCAGATCTGTTGTTATCTCAACCCTTCGTGCCCCACATTGGGCGCCAAAAAGGACTGTCGTGGTTTCAGCCCAGCCGGTAACAAAGGACCACGCGGCCGCTCGCTCACTCCTCCCGCCCCCCTCCGGTGGGATAGGGGGGAAGACGGAGGAGAGGAAAAAAACAAACCTGGAACCTCGAGGGTTGAGATAAAGGCAGTTTACTGGAACAACACAAAGAAATTGCAACAACAACAACGGTACTAATGAAAAAGTATACAAAAAGAGTGATGCACAGTGCAACTGCTCACCACCCGGGACCCGACGCTCTGCCACTTCCCCCACCGAAAAGAAGAGCCCACCCCCCGGCCCGCTCCCCCTTTATATACTGAGCATGATGTCACATGGTATGGAATAGCTCCTTGGCCAGTTCAGGTCAGCTGCCCCGGCTATGCCCCCCACCTCCCAGGTTCCTGTAAAAAAAAAAATTAACTCTATCCCAGCTGAACCCAGGACAGTCCCCTCCCAAGATCTTGCCCAGCCCCAGCCTGCCATTGAGGGGGGGGCAAAAATGTTGGAGAGACAGCCTTGATGCTGTGCCAGCACTGCTCAGCAGTAGCCAAAACACTGGTGTGCTATCAACACCTTTCTAGCTAATTGTCCTGGTTTCAGCTGGGATAGAGTTAACTGTCTTCCTAGTAGCTGGTACAGTGCTAAGTTTTGAGTTCAGTATGTGAAGAATGTTGATAACACTGATGTTTTCAGTTGTTGCTCAGTAGTGTTTAGACTACAGTCAAGGATTTTTTCAGCTTCTCATGCCCAGCCAGGGCACCTAACCCAAACTGGCCAACAGTGTATTCCATACCATGTGACGTCCCATCTAGTTTAGGAACTGGGAAGTGGGGGGCGGGGATTCGCCACTCGGGGATTGGCTGGGTGTCGGTCGACGGGTGGTGAGCAATTGCCCTGCGCATCATTTGTACATTTCAATCCTTTTATTACTACTGTTGTCATTTTATTAGTGTTATCATTATCATTATTAGTTTCTCCTTTTCTGTTCTATTAAACCGTTCTTATCTCAACCCACTAGTTTTACTTCTTTTCCCGATTTTCTCCCCCATTCCATTGGTTGGGGGGAGAGTGAGTGAGCAGCTGCGTGGTGCTTAGTCGCTGGCTGGTGTTAAACCACGACAGTCCTTTTGGCGCCCAACATGGGGCACGAAGGGTTGAGATAACGACAAACCTGACCAGAGCTTGTTAAAACAAATTTGTTCTAAGCATTCATTATGTTGATTTATGTATTCTTAGAGTTGTTGCTCTGGTTTTTAAGGCTCTGTTATGTATCACCTCGCTTGCTGTATGTAGTTCCTCTTCTGCTGCTTATCATCCATGGGAGGTGGATTAAGGTTTTCGCTTTGATGTATGGTATAACTCTGGTTTATGGTATGATAAAGTCATCGGCTGTGGGATTAATCTGGTATTTGCACTTAGCATTGTCACCTTTATACTGCAGGAGCCATCTGTGGGAAACTATTAATAATTACACCATTTACCTTTCCTCCATGGAAAACCAGTCTGTGGGTGGGGTACCTTTCTTCCCCTCTCCTTTCTCCTTCAGTCCAGTTACAATGGTGTTTGAGAATTTTGAAAAATTTGAATACTCTTGGGATGTTGGGACTAGCACGGTCCTAGCCCTACTGCTAGGAATTAGCATGCTTCTGAATGTGGTTCAGCTCTCGTTTAAGGTAAACATCTATTTAAGAAGATCACCCAGAGATCTGCCCCAAGGCTGGATAATTATGAGTGGCAGGGTGTGTGGGGTAGTATGGGCAAGTACCTGGAAAAGCGGGCACCTCCAATGTTTTGGAAATTCACCCCTGAACAAGTGCAGAATCCAGAAGAACTAGTAAAATATTTGGAAAAGGTATGCTGTCACCCCGGCAGCTCCAGAGAGATACAAATCACTGCAACGTGCTGGGGCCTGGCCCATGCCTATCGAGCCCTGTTTGACACCACTCAGTACCCTCAAGGGGAAGAGAAAGTCTCTGGACCTAACAACAAAACAATGAGCACTGCGGCCACCCAAACCTTGGCAACGGGCGCTGCAGCCCCTCCAGTCCCGGCAAGGAGCATTGCAGGCACCCAGACCTTGGCGACAGGCACCGTGACCCCTCCAGCCCCGGTGACGAGAACTCGGGCTACCCAAACCTCAACAACAGGCACTGCAGCCCCTCTAGCCCCGGCAATGAGCACAGCAGCTACCCAAACCTCGGCAACGGGCACTGCGGTCCCTCCAGCCCCAGCGAGGAGCACTGCTGCTACCCAAACCTCAGCGACAGACACTGCGGTTATCCAAAACCCAGTGGGCGATACTGCAACTGAACCAGCGGAACAACCTGCACCAGCATCAGTTGCCCCCGTACAGAAAAAGAAATATACAAAAAAAATCAGTTCGCTTAGCGAAGGATGAAGGTGAACCAGGGCCATCACGGGAACCGGAGGAAGAGGCAGAACCAGAGGTAATAACCCGGTCCCTATCCTTGAGTGAGCTGCGGGATTTGCGAAAAGACTTTGGCTGCCGTATAGGTGAGCATATTATCACCTGGCTCCTCTGATGCTGGAACAATGGGGCTAATAGCTTGGAATTAGAGGGTAGGGAAGCCAAGCAGCTGGGATCACTTGCCAGGGAAGGTGGCATTGACAAGGCAATTGGAAGAGGGGCACAAGCCCTCAGCCTCTGGAGGCGACTCCTGTCAAGTGTGAAGGAAAGGTACCCCTTAAGGAAGATGTTATATGTCAATCAAGCAAGTGGACCACCATGGAAAGAGGTATCCAATATCTGAGGGAATTAGCTGTGCTAGAGACGATTCATCATGACCCGGACAACCCACAATTACCCAAAGATCCAGATGAAGTCCAATGCACACGACCCATGTGGCGGAAATTTGTACAGAGCGCACCATCATCCTATGCCACCGCATTGGCAATAATGGCCTGGAAGGATGAAGAGGCACCGACAATGGAGGAAGTGGCTCGCCAACTCCGTCAATACGAAGAAAATCTCTCCTCCTCCCTACAAGCTGGCATTTCGGCTGTGGAGAAGCTGTCCCAGGATGTCCAACAAATCAAAGAGGATATGTCCTACTCCACACTTGTAAGGACCAAGGTCTCAGATATTAGGAGTGAGCGTTCCTCTGCCCAAGAGAGAGAATATAGAAGGTACACACCGCGAGGTGCCCTGTGGTTTTACCTATGTGATCAGGGAGAGGACATGAGGAAATGGGATGGAAAACCTACCTCAGTCCTACATGCACGGGTACGTGAACTGCGAGGAAAAACCACCACAAAAGGGGATTCTACCAGGAAAAATGCCGCTCCAGTTTCCAAACAGAGTAGAAGGGCCGATCTTATCTCTGATCCTCTTGAAGGGACTTCTGAGCCAATTTTACGAGAAGTGAATACTGGATACTCTGACCAGAATTAGAGGGGCCCTGCCTCCAGCCAGGTGGAGGAAAGGGATAACCGGGTCTATTGGACTGTGTGGATTTGATGGCCTGGCACATCAGACCCACAGGAGTATAAGGCTCTAGTAGACACTGGCGCACAGTGCACTCTAATGCCATCAAGTTATAAAGGGGCAGAATCCATTTGTATTTCTGGTGTGACAGGGGGATCCCAAGAGCTAACCGTATTGGAAGCTGAAGTAAGCCTGACTGGAAATGAATGGCAGAAACACCCCATTGTGACTGGTCCAGAGGCTCCGTGTATCCTTGGTATAGACTATCTCAGGAGAGGGTATTTTAAGAACCCGAAGGGGTATCGATGGGCTTTTGGTATAGCTGCCTTGGAGACGGAGGGCACTGAACAGCTGTCTACCCTGCCTGGTCTCTCTCAAGACCCTTCGGTTGTGGGGTTGCTGAAGGTTGAAGAACAACAAGTGCCAATTGCTACCACAACGGTGCACCGGCGGCAATATCGCACCAACCGAGACTCTCTGATTCCCATCCACAAGTTGATTCACCAACTGGAGAGCCAAGGAGTGATCAGCAAAACTCGCTCACCCTTTAATAGTCCCATATGGCCAGTGCGGAAGTCTAATGGGGAGTGGAGACTAACAGTTGACTATCGCGGCCTGAATGAAGTTACGCCACCGCTGAGTGCTGCCGTTCCAGATATGCTAGAACTTTAATACGAACTAGGGTCAAAGGCAGCCAAGTGGTATGCCACAATTGACATTGCTAATGCATTTTTCTCAATCCCTCTGGCAGCAGAGTGCCGGTCACAGTTTACTTTTACTTGGAGGGGTGTCCAGTACACTTGGAATCGATTGCCCCAGGGGTGGAAACACAGCCCCACCATTTGTCATGGACTAATCCAGGCTGCACTGGAAAAAGGTGAAGCTCCGGAACACCTGCAATACATTGATGACATCATCATATGGGGCAACACGGCAGAAGAAGTCTTTGAGAAAGGGAAGAAAATAATCCAAATCCTTCTGAAAGCCGGTTTTGCCATAAAAGAAAGTAAGGTCAAGGGACCTGCACAGGAGATCCAGTTTTTGGGAATAAAATGGCAAGATGGACGTCGTCAGATCCCAATGGATGTGATTAACAAAATAGCAGCTATGTCTCCCCCGACTAATAAAAAGGAAACACAGGCCTTCTTAGGTGTCGTGGGGTTTTGGAGAATGCATATTCCAAATTACAGTTTGATTGTAAGCCCTCTCTATCAAGTGACCTGGAAGAAGAATGATTTTAAATGGGGCCCTGAACAACAACAAGCCTTTGAACAAATTAAACGGGAGATTGTTCATGCAGTAGCCCTTGGGCCAGTCCGGACAGGACAAGATGTTAAAAATGTGCTCTATACTGCAGCTGGGGAGAATGGCCCTACCTGGAGCCTCTGGCAGAAAGCACCTGGGGAGACCCGAGGCCGACCCCTGGGGTTTTGGAGTCGAGGATATCGAGGATCCGAGGCTCGCTATACTCCAACTGAAAAAGAGATATTGGCAGCGTATGAAGGAGTTTGAGCCACCTCAGAAGTGGTTGGTACTGAAACACAGCTCTTCTTAGCACCCCGACTGCCAGTGCTGGGCTGGATGTTCAAAGGGAGGGTCTCCTCTACACATCACGCGACTGATGCCACGTGGAGTAAGTGGATTGCACTGATCACACAACGGGCTCGCATAGGAAACCCCAGTCGCCCAGGAATTTTAGAAGTGATCACGGACTGGCCAGAAGGCAAAGATTTTGGAATGTCGCCAGAGGAGGAGGTGACACAGTCTGAAGAGGCCCCGCTGTATAATAAACTGCCAGGAAATGAGAGGCAATATGCCCTGTTCACTGATGGGTCCTGTCGCATTGTGGGAAAGCATCGGAGGTGGAAGGCTGCTGTATGGACTCCTACACAAGTTGCAGAAACTGCTGTAGGAGAGGGTGAATCGAGCCAGTTTGCAGAGGTGAAAGCCATCCAGCTAGCTTTAGACATTGCTGAAAGAGAAAAGTGGCCAGTACCCTATCTCTATACTGACTCATGGATGGTGGCAAATGCCCTGTGGGGGTGGTTACAGCAATGGAAGCAGAGCAACTGGCAGCGCAGAGGCAAACCCATTTGGGCTGCCGCACTGTGGCAAGATATTGCATCCCGGCTAGAGAATCTGGTTGTAAAAGTACGTCATGTAGATGCTCACGTACCCAAGGGTCAGGCCACTGAAGAACATCAAAACAACAAACAGGTGGATCAGGCTGCCAAGATTGAAGTGGCTCAGGTGGACCTGGACTGGCAACATAAGGGTGAGCTATTTATGGCTCTATGGGCCCATGATACTTCAGGCCATCAGGGAAGAGATGCAACATATAGATGGGCTCGTGATCGAGGGGTGAACTTGACCATGGACACTATCGCGCAGGTTATCCATGAATGTGAAACATGTGCTGCAATTAAGCAAGCCAAGCGGTTAAAGCCCCTGTGGTATGGAGGGCGATGGCTGAAATATAAATTTGGGGAAGCCTGGCAGATTGACTATATCACACTCCCACAAACTCGCCAAGGCAAGCGCTATGTGCTTACAATGGTGGAAGCAACCACCGGATGGCTGGAAACATATTCTGTACCCCATGCCACTGCCCAGAACACTATCCTGGGCCTTGAGAAGCAGGTCTTGTGGCGACATGGCACCCCAGAAAGAATTGAGTCAGACAGCGGGACTCATTTCCGAAACAACCTCATAGACACCTGGGCCAAAGAGCATGGCATTGAGTGGGTGTATCATATCCCCTATCATGCACCAGCCTCTGGGAAAATTGAGCGATACAATGGACTGTTAAAGACTACATTGAGAGCAATGGGGGGCAGAACTTTCAAACATTGGGATACACATTTAGCAAAAGCCACCTGGTTAGTCAACACCAGAGGATCTGCCAATCGGAGTGGCCCTGCCCAATCAGAATTTTTACATACTGTAGAAGGGGATAAAGTCCCTGTAGTGCACATGAAAAACATGTTAGGGAAAACAGTCTGGGTTACTCCTGCCTCAGGCAAAGGTAAACCCATTCGTGGGATTGCTTTTGCTCAAGGGCCTGGGTGCACTTGGTGGGTGATGCGAAAAGATGAAGTCCGATGTGTGCCTCAAGGGGATTTGATTTTAGGTGAAAATAGCCAGAATTAAACTGTATGATATTAGTTGCTATATAACCCTGCTACTGTATGTTATCATTACTATAATTGTTATATGCTATATCCATAGTACTACAGTAAGAATCACTTAGATCAAGCAAGAAAGAACTGTGATAAAACTGAGCGAAGCGCAGTAGTGATGGAACCAGAACTGACTCTAGCATGCAACAATCCAACAGTGCATACCATCCTCCTGCTGCGCCAAATGTCACCTGCTCGTCACACCGCACTGAAGCCCAATCCTGCTCTGCCGACTGAGAGGACTTTGCACTATCCCTCCTGCCCAGAAAGACCGGTATGACAGATGGAGCCCAGAGTCGGGAACTAAATGAACTCAACGAACATTTTATGAACATAACCCATAAACTAAAGGAATGATATCTCTGTGTCTGTATACATATATACATATCTCTATATATGTTTCATTGTTTATATGTGCCAAAGGGACAGAAAAGGTGATGATGATTGACCGGGATGTAACTGAAGGTATGGGAACTGAGCATGACGTCAATGGTATAGAATAAGGGGTGGATACTGTCCTGGTTTCAGCTGGGATAGAGTTAACTGTCTTCCTAGTAGCTGGTACAGTGCTATGTTTTGAGTTCAGTATGCGAAGCATGTTGATAACACTGATGTTTTCAGTTGTTGCGAAGTAGTGTTTAGACTAAAGTCAAGGATTTTTCAGCTTCTCAAGCCCAGCCAGCGAGAAAGCTGGAGGGGCACAAGGAGCTGGCACAGGACACAGCCAGGGCACCTGACCCGAACTGGCCAACAGGGTATTCCATACCATGTGACGTCCCATCTAGTACAGGAACTGGGAAGTGGGGGCGGGGAATGGCCGCTCGGGGACTAGCTGGGTGTCGGTCGGCAGGTGGTGAGCAATTGCACTGCGCATCATTTCTACATTCCAATCCTTTTATTATTGCTGTTGTCATTTTATTAGTGTTATCATTATCATTATTAGTTTCTTCTTTTCTGTTCTATTCAACCGTTCTTATCTCAACCCACGAGTTTTACTTCTTTTCCTGATTTTTCTCCCCCATCCCACTGGGCGGGGGGGGAGTGAGTGAGCGGCTGCGTGGTGCTTAGTTGCTGGCTGAGGTTAAACCACGACAATGAGAATAGCAGCAGGGAGGAAGTAGTCCTCACAAGAGTACAGTAAGTCTACTGAATGATTATTGAGCAATATCATTATAACCAGGGTTTCTAAGAGCATTACTAAAATCTGTAGTTGGATACCCATTTTTCTACTTGACTGACATAATTTGGGCACTTGGAGCATCTGAAGACATTTCTTCTGTTAAAAAAGAACCATATATAACTGAAATTTCCACAATAAATAGCTACTATGTGCTTTCTCTTTTGGGTCTTTGTCACATGTTCCACCTTCTATGGAATTTAAAGAGTAATAGAAAGGAAACCTGTACAGAATCTCTTAATTCTGCTTTGTGCTCAGATTAAGATGCAAAATCAAATCTTTTCAGGTACCTTATATGTCAATTTTTCTCCAAGACCATCTTTTCTTGACTGCTCTGGCTCACATCACAATCACATCTCCTCTCCACCCATGTTCGATATAGCCCTCTAAGCAATATGACAGACTTCTAGCCAAGTACAGTTAAGTTGGATGATCCCAAAAAAAGAAAAAAAAATCAATGCAAAATTATCAGGGGGCTCAAATGAGATGACTGTAATAAATTAAATGGAATTGTGCTGATTTACACCTGCAAAATTTGGGCCCTGCGCATTCTGAATAAGTAAAAATTCAAATTTTCATCCAGTAGTGTGTTTTGGGTTTGTGTGGCAGGGTTTCGATAGCAGGGGAGGGGGCTACAGGGGTGGCTCCTGTGAGAAGATGCTAGAAGATTCCCCGGCTCCGAGTCGGACCAGCCTCTGGCCAAGGCCGAGCCAATCAGCGACAGTGGTAGCGCCTCTGGGATAACATATTTAAGAAGGGGAAACCTGCAGCAGAGAGGGGAGTGGAATGTGAGAGAAACACCTATGCAGGTGTTCACAAGGTCAGTGAAGAAGGAGGGGGAGGAGGTGCACCAGAGGAGGTGATTCCCCTGCAGCTCGTGGTGAGACAGCAGGCTGTCCCCCTGCAGCCCATGGAGGTGAATGGTGGAGTAGATGCCCACCTGCAGCCCGTGGAGGACCCCACGCTGGAGCAGGTGAGTGCCCCCGAATATGGCCGTGACTCCATGGGAAAGCCTGCGCTAGAGCAGTCTGTGCCTGAAGGACTGCAGCCTGTGGGAAGGACCCATGCCGGAGAAGTTCGTGGAGAACTGTCTCCTGTGGGAGGGACCCCATGCTGGAGCAGGGGAAGAGTGAGGAGTCCTCCCCCTGAGGAGGAAGGAGTGGCAGAAACAATGTGTGGCGACCTGACTGCAACCCCCATTCCTTGTCCCCTGCGCTGCTCAGGGGAGGAGGTAGAGAAAACCAGGAGTGGAGTTGAGCCTGGGAAGGAGGGAGGGGTGGGGGAAGGTGTTTTAAGACTTGGTTTTACTTCTCATTATCCTTGTTTTGATTTGATTGGTAGTAAATTAAATTGATTTTGTTTCTTCCCCAAGTTGAGCCTGTCTCTTGCCCGTGACCATAATTGTTGAATGATCCCTCCCTGTCCTTGTCTCGACCCACGAGCGTTTCTTTATATTTTCTCCTCCTCATCACACGGGGGCTGGGGGGGAATAGTGAGTGAGCAGCTTCATGGTGCTTTGTTGCCGACTGCACTTAAACCATGTGTCATGGTTTAACCCCAGCCAGCAACTAAGCACCATGCAGCTGCTCGCTCACTCCCCCCCCACCCAGTGGGATGGGGGAGAAAATCGGGAAAAGAAGTAAAACTCGTGGGTTGAGATAAGAACGGTTGAATAGAACAGAAAAGAAGAAACTAATAATGATAATGATAACACTAATAAAGTGACAACAGCAATAATAAAAGGATTGGAATGTAGAAATGATGCGCAGTGCAATTGCTCACCACCTGACACCCAGCTAGTCCCCGAGCGGCCATTCCCCGCCCCCACTTCCCAGTTCCTGTACTAGATGGGACGTCACATGGTATGGAATACCCTGTTGGCCAGTTCGGGTCAGGTGCCCTGGCTGTGTCCTGTGCCAACTTCTTGTGTCCCTCCAGCCTTCTCGCTGGCTGGGCTTGAGAAGCTGAAAAATCCTTGACTTGAGAGTAAACATTACTTGGCAACAACTGAAAACATCAGTGTGTTATCAACATTCTTCTCATACTGAACTCAAAACATAGCACTGTACCAGCTACTAGGAAGGCAATTAACTCTATCCCAGCTGAAACCAGGGCACCATGACATAGTATATTGTAGCAAATACTTTACTTCAGTGGCTTACCTTGTTAAAATTTGTTTGGAGTATAAAGTTTGCACGCTTCCACAGATGTGACCACAAAAGACCCCCAAACCCTACGGAAGAACACAAAGCATCATTTTTTTTATATTTGCTCATTTCCTCTATTCCAAGTTTATGTTTTAAGACATCAAATATACGTATACAGAATTAACATATGCAATTCTACTGACTTCATGAGAAGTTTGCTGGGGATGAATGGCAGCATGTTAATATTGAATTTAATCATGTCAATGGCCAAGTGCCTCTGGTAATGTTAGCGAACAAAGATGCAAAACTTTATTGATTAAAATCAGATCAGCTGATAGACTACTCTGAAGAGTAGGTGGGGGAATAATCACTACTTCATAGAGGATGGAAAAGACCCCACAGTCAATGAATTACATCAACACAAAAATGAAACCTCTGGAAGAAGTATCAAGAACCTATAGGCACTCTAGGGGCAACTCTGGCTCTATTTGCCTGCCCAACTGACTGCAAAATGTGTCACTAGCCTCAGATATCCTATTATGTAACTATCAACTGTGATGTAGTAATAACTCCTCCATGTAATAGGAAAAATAGTAATTTAATTAGCATATTTTATGGATATTAAATCTTTGGGCTATATTTTGTTCTGCTGTGACTCATAGGCATCTGCAGCAGGCATGAATCCATGCCAGTTTTGGTCTGATTGTTCAAAGTATATGGCTGGATCATTGTTGAGCTTGTGTTTGTTTTTTTAATTAAAGGCTCATTTGAAGTATGTAAGTGTATTTTTGGTTAAATCCTTTTCTCACATACGATTAATCCATATATAACAAAGCAAATCAGGTTTTAGCCCTTTGTTTGGTCAGCAAGAGCAAGTCAATTCACACTTAAGCCACTTTGGAAACATCATCCTCTGTCATGCCTCATAATATTAGTGTATTCTAGATAGGGCTGATGATACAGATGGTGTCAGAAACACAACCCAAGCCTGGCAAAGTGATGAAAAGATCTTAATACATTTTAGTGATGCTAAGACCACACTCCGAATAAATATGATTTGATTGATGCCGTGAAAAGCCGAAATCAGAACTCAATAGTCAGGTTGACTATTAAGTAGGTATTCTTTATTGCAGCGCTGGATGCACAGGGGATCACTCCTCCTAATATGCGCACCGCGTCAAGTCAGTTATACAATTTATATGCAAGCTATACGTACATATACATAAAATTTCTGAGAAATAACTAGCATATTCATGACCTTTCCGAGAACTCATTAACATAAGTAACCACCCATCTCCACATGCACATCATAATCCTTGGATGGGTTTCAGGGACACCTGTGCAGTCTTGAGGCATCCTGTGCCTCTATCTCATAGTGGCCTTGCATTCTGTTTTCGAAGATAAGTTCCATTAAAAGATTACCATGTGCTTACATATCTGTCTCACAAGACAACGTTTACATAGTTCATTGCTGTTGCTTGTTAAGAGTCTTGTCTGGTAGTTTTCCATCAGGCTCAGGCTTCAGATTTTTAAAAATGTAAACAGTGAGTTTAGCAACAATTAGATCTGAGTTTAGCAACAGCTGTATCTTATTTTCAGAAAGTATATAGACATTGTACATTTTCCTAATGTAATATAGTCCTTCTGAATACATTATGCAAACTCATGTTTAGTTCACTTCCTGAACTCAAATGACATACTGAATATTTGGCTTCAATTTAGTGAACTCCTATTCCTATTTAGGAAGATTTACCTTTTCATATGGAGCCTTAATCAAGACAAATTCTACCATAACAGTTGCCACACATTTTTTTTTTTTGCCATGTGCTGTGCATTTAGTTCACCCAGAGCATACTTCAAAGGACTATAATTTCAGCAGTACATCACTTCAGTCATTCTGGCATTATCTGAGGCCTGTTTTATTTTCCCTTTCTCTCCCTCCCACACCCACTAACTTATTAATATGTAGAAGAGTGCATGTGTTTCTGTTTTATGCTCCAATTATCTTGCTTGCACTGCTGGTTTTGCATATACAGTGGTCTTAGACAAATGAGAAAAAGCAGAATGGCAGTGCAGGAGCTGTTGGGCTAGTTTCATGAGCATTAATCAGATTTAGTTGCTCCCCAATACTTATTATATTGAATTTATTTAAATCTGTGACTCATACATCACTTATGAAATGGTGACAAGCACCTTATGAATCAGCATCTTGGCTATCAACAAATTGTTATGAGCTTGTTATCAAGCTCATTTTGGGGCACTCTGAATAGATTCCAGCTGTGTCCCACAAGATGTATAAAATGTTGCCCAAAAACTCTGTTAAAATGCTAATCAAGGGTTGTTTACCTTCTTGCTTAATTCATGTTTGAACAGTGCTCAGAGGTGTCACCTGAAACTACAGGGAAAAACAGGTTCTTTTGGGGATCCTGGGCAGAATGATGACATCACTAAGTTGTAGTTACAATTAAAGCTTTATTTTTTTTTTAACAGGATTTTATGATTAGCATAGCATAGAATTTATGATCAGAATAGCACAGGATTTCTACAAGCAGAATCAGTGTAGCACAATTTTATAAGTTGTGTAGCACAGAATTTTATAGCACAGCTTAGCTTATGGTTCCTAATCACCTGGTAATGTGACGGAAAAGGAATTAACTGCAAGGTTCAAGCAAACGACTTGAACTTCACTCGCAGACTTAACTGCAAGGTTCAAGCAAACGACTTATTTGAACTTCACTTACAGACTTAACACGCCACTATTGCAGGTTTTACAGATACAATGGAGGAATGCACTTTTGCAATTTTTTAAGGCAAGAGTAGTACAATATTACAACCACAAGTGATTCACAGACAACTACAAACGCATTTACAAACTTAAAGCATAAACAATATTCACTTACCCCTCCAGGTAAGGGCTCTCAATCCCAGGGAAGTTACCTTGACCGGCGTCCCAATCAAGGGAGGGGAAGGGTTTCCTTCGCAAGCCAACTGTATAGTTAGAGAAGTGACTCCCCCCCATTTCCAACCTGAATCTTAGGGTTTTTATCCCCTGACTTGTGGAATGGTGTGTATGATTATGTCTGAGTGGATTATGATATATGCCTAAATGGATTATGTATATCTGAGTGGAGTTTCCCCTTATCTTTCCTTTGCTGGTCTGTGATTGTTTGAATACACAAGGTTGTCCTTTGAAACTGAAGCTGAAACCCTCCAGGTTTGGGTTTTTTTTTTTTTACCTTGCTTCCTCAGGCAACTGAACAGTGGTTGGATTGAGACTCAGGGCATACTATTTGTTAAGGGATTTCAAGGCTCAGTTCAGGTTTTGGTTCTTTGAATGGTGCAGCCACCGCCCTGTTTAGTTTAGGGTTTATCAGACAGCCCAGGGCTAAGCTGTCTACACAGCTCCCCATGAGTCGTCTCTGCAGAGAGACAGGGTCTCAAGGCAACCCAAGGCTGGGTCACTTTTGTAACCCCCCATGAGTCACCTGTGTGCACTAGACATGGTGAAACTCATTTGTGAACTATGAGCCGGACAATCGACACACCTGGACCCTTTGCAGATCAGTTCAAATATTAATACTTGGCTTGCCATATCAATATAACAATCATAATCTAGACTTGAAAAACATGTAAAAGAATATGAGTCACTCACTCAATCCTTGGAGGAAGCTTATGATGGTGGAGGCGTCCCTGACCACCGGGGGATCACGGGTTTTGCCATCCAGCAGCAGTTCTGGTCCAAGTTCCTACTTAGGACTTGTAACCGCTTGATTTTATAGACAGTGCTCTGTGTGCTGTTACGCTTCCCTGTTCTGTGACGGGGTCATCACCATCTGGTTGGCTGGGTGCCTGGGACTTTCAAGGCCAGTAAGGAGGGAAGAAGTCAGCCTGGCACCCAGGAACATTGAGGCTGATAGGGAGGGGGAGAAGAAGTCTGCCTGGTGCACAGGACCTTCAAGGCCTGATGAAGAGGGAAAAGGGGACTGATACGTGACCAGCTCAGTCACAAAGAATGGCTGTTTGCCTTATAAAATGGCATTAGTTATGCTAACCATATTACCAGGGATCAGGAGCAGAGGGTACCGGTCACAAGAGGATTTGTGTTTTGTTGTTAATGCAGAAATCAGAGAAACTGAAAAAAAGACTCAGGAATTCAATTTATGGCTCTATCATATAAGTTTTCACTACATTGAGGATGTTTGTACCTCATCGAGCAGCTGTACTATCTTATATGCATAAATGCAAATGTCTGGGCTAGATCTACTTGAATGTAGATGAGCTCTGGGGTCAAGCACTACAATTCTGCACACAAACTGTACATTTTAACCTCCATTAAGCCCATCCAGGTGGCCCATGATATTCCAATATTAACAATCTACCTGCACTCCTCTGAAAAAGCTGATGAGTCTCCTTGATGGGCTTTTGGGAGCAGAGATCAATTACATACAATTGCACACAACATATTTTAACATAACAGCATCTCAGAAAAGATTCTATGGGTTTGAGAATGTGTCAACAGCACTCTTTTGGAAGGGCTGTGGGACAGGGTTGATGTGGAAGAGGAACAAAAAGGAGCGCTAGTAGGAAGCCATTTACTTCATGGCCTGTAAGAAATGGAGTCACACTATATTCACATGAAGAAACATGTTCATAGCCAAACTCAAGTCAGGACTACTTTATAAGTGACTGTCGTTCCAGTAGGAAGCCTAGACCTTCAGGAAAGGCAGTAGACATGCAAGAAAGGCAAGTTTTGAGACTTTGTTAATGTAAAATGCCTTAAGCATTTCTTGGCATTAAAATACAGTTTAAGCTATCATGTAGATGCAGTCTATTAGTAGCTGCACTGAGCCTGACAGAGCTACTCTCTGTGGTACAATTCAGGCCAATATCAGCTCCAGAAAAGGTGCAGCTTAATCCAAGTCATGCTAGGGAATGTTATCAGTGCAGCTGTTCCAAGACAGACTTCCCCCAGTCTGACTACCTCTAACTTCATACATGACTAGGCAAGTCATAAGAAGCCAGATTTTCAAAAACATTGAATTACCTATCGTGCAAAATGGGATTTTCAAAAGCTTCCAGGAGCCTAACTGCCACTGAAATTAATTAGGCACTTATCAAACTCCCCATAGGAGACAACCTGTGTCTTAGGCATCTTTGTACCTTGGAAAGTCAAGCCCTTCACGTCTTTGTGTCTCTGCTAATCGTCTCACATCAATATTTTACTATCACAGATACAGTGAGATTCAATTAATGTTTGTAACAGGCTTTTAAAGATTACAAAGCCTCTGGTAACAGACATAATGTTGCTGTTTCTACTCTTCAAATAGTTGGACTAGCTTCTGGCATCAGGCAGTGCTGATTTATTCAGTGTTTCTTTTCATTATATGCCCCAACAATTTGCCAATTCTATCAGATTCACATCCAATTTTGAAAAGCCTCATTCCAAGGCTATAGCAAAATTATGCTCAAGGTGTTTAAATGTACTGGGTTGTACCATACACTGTGAAAGTTCCAATAAACAAGGTACCTAAGATGCAAGCACAACAACTATGGGAGACTGTTGTTCCTGTTATGCTCTTCCCTCTGTGCCCCAGTTCTTTACTATCCTGTTTGTGCCCCTTCAAATGCATTCTCTTTCCTGTTGCCACATACCCACCACCACTAGTGCTCTTTGGGAGCTTCTTGTAGCCCTGACAGAGAGAGAAGGAACTCAACCCATACCAAAACAACACATCTAACACCTTCACTTTGGGGAAATATGTTCTGAAATGAAAAATAAACTCTTAATTGGTTCCATTTCTAGCACAAACCCATATTCAGTTCCACCCTATCTGTCCACCCTTCCCTTTCCCCAACTATGGTAAGAAGTGAGCTACATATGTGATCTCTTTTTGTTTTTACACACCTCCTTCCAGTAACAAGCCAGCATATTTCCCTGAAATCCCACTACTCATCTTCTGGCTTTTTTGGATAAGTAGGAAAAAAGAGGCTTGGGTTTGGGGGGACAGCATGTGTAATAGGGTAGAAAAAGGGGGAAAAGAACACATTTGGGAGACAGCTGAAAATATCTTGAAGTGGGTGAAGAAAAGGGTATAAAGCAGTGGCCCACTCAGGGCATTTCTATTTTGAAGGTCCAAATTAAATTCTTTTATGAGACTATGGTGAACTTCATACTTCATCTATGGTACAAATCATAAAATACTAGACATTGGAAAAAAACAAATAGTGGTTTGAGCTGTGCTTTGACTATTTTCTTCAGCATATCTCCATCCTGGTTCTTAAGTTTGCTTGCCAAGCTACTTGCACAGAATCACAGAACCACAGAATGGTTGAGATTGGAAGGGACCTTTGGAGGTCATCTGGTCCAAATCCCCTGCTCAAGCAGGGCTACCTAGAGCAGGTTGCCCAGGACTGTGTCCATATGGCTTTTGAATATCTCCAAGGATGGAGACTCCACAACCTCTCTGGGAAAACTGTTCCAGTGCTCAGTCACCCTCACAGTAAAAAAGTCTTTCCTGATGTTCAGACGGAACCTCCTGTGTTTCAGTTTGTGTCCATTGCCTCTTGTCCCATCACTGGGCGCCACTGAAAAGAGTGTGGTTCTGTCCTCTTTGCACTTGCCCTTCAGGTATTTATATACATTAATAAGATCCTACTCTGAGCCTTCTCTTCTGTAGGCTGGACAGTCCCAGCTCTCTCAGCATTTCCTCATAGGAGACATGCTCCAGTCCCTTAATCACCTTCGTGGCCCTTCTCTGGACTCTCTCCAGTATGTCCATGTCTCTCTTGTACTGAGGGGCCCAGAACTGGACACAGTACTCCAGATGTCTAGATGTGGCCTCACCAGTGCTGGGTAGAAGGGAAGGATCACCTCCCTTGACCTGCTGGTAACACTCCTCCTAATGCAGCCCAGGATACCATTTTCCGCCTTTGCAGCAAGGGCACGTTGCTGGCTCATGTTCAACTTGCTGTCTACCAGGACCCCCAGGTCCTTTTCTGCAAAGCTCCTTTCCGGCTCAGTGGCCCCCAGCATATATTGGTGCATGTTACCAGATATTTTGATGATCTAGCCCTGAATGTCTCCGTAATGGAGCACTAGCTGATCATCAGCTACCTGAAGGTTTCAAACATCTGCTATTAGGTTAGTGACCAGATAGCTTTGCTACCTAGTAATTTAACTTTTTAGTTTACCTGTTCAAGCAAACTCTTTGCCTTTATGCTCCTCTATCTCATTGGAAATCCTCAGATCCTGTGATTCTCACGTCCTACTCATGATGTTCTCAAGGGATATGTTATACTTTTCAGGCTCAGGCAATGGGTATCAGTTCAGGGCTAAATGTTCTGCATCAGAAGATAATGGTCTGTGACAGGGAGGAGGAAAAAACACCAACCCAGAGAATAGCTTCAGGATAATTTTCAGGAAGTGCATTTACATAAGCGTGAATTCCTTGGCCTAAGATTCTTCCCAGAAGTGCCTTCTTAAAAAGTTGAAATTCTTGGAATACTGTGGCAGTACATCCCGCCCGTCCCCCCCCTATCCTGCCAGCAGGAAACAAAACTTCTCCAGGAAGGGAGAAGGGGAAGGAAACCCTGGAGGCTGCAGGTTGAAATTTGAACTGGCCAATTGAGATGCGCCAGGTACACCAAGGTGACCCTCCTAGCCAATAGAATTAAATGACCACAGGTCAGATTCGACAGGGGTATAAACGGGGTCCCACCGGAGGACACGTTGGCAGTCCTCCTCGGAGCAGTGGGTCTGCAGTCGGGGGCTCCCCCTCGGGCCGGGGCACCGCCTGAGGTAACTCCTCGAGGGAGAGAGCCCTCGGCTTTTAGGTGAGCGATATGCGCATTTTGAGCCATCACTTTAAATCTTGGGGATTCTTAAGTCGGCCGTGTAGTATTAATTCTCTTTACATCATTGAACCTGTGGTTTTATAAAATGTTACCGGACTTCTAACTAACTTTTGCTGAAGAATAAATCTGAGTTTTAACACCTGTTGGATTTGGTTAGTCGTGCATCCGTAACATTTTAAATTGGCGTAGTCGGCAGGATGGTGTTAATAGAGGAATTATTACGGAGGCACGGCTGCAGCCCTTCTCCCCCAGGTCTGGACTAGGCGAAGGAGAAGTGGTCCGACCCGGCAGCGGTCGTGGAGAGAGTAGAACTGTGCCGCGGACCTTGTCGGGACGGTAAAGGCAAAGGTATGTGTGCCGTCCTGGGCGCCTGCTTGATTCAAGCGCAAAACCAAAAGAGTGATTTTGTTCAATGGCAGGGGGAAATGGATAAATTGAAAAGGGATAATGTTAAAAAGCAAGGAGAAATAGATTTTTTGAGGGTGGAATTGAGGGAAGGGAAGGAGCGGACGCGTTTTTTGGAAAAAAAGATTGAAAAGATGCTGGCACAAGCAAAAAAAACAACCCCAGCATCACTCAAATCCGAAAGTTAATCACGGATATGGACCCTGAGGATTGGGATGGGAACATTTGGGGAGACTCTGATGGAAACAGCTCTGAAGAGGTAGAGGAATTTCAAGAAAGAGAAGTGCGACCCCTTATTAAAACAGAAAGGCACGCGGGTCCACACGGTGGGAACCCCCGAACCACTATTCGCACAACCCCTTGGTCAGGGCCCGAACTCAGTGAGTTACAAGCTAAGTTTTCACGCAAGCCGGGTGAAACCAAAACTGAGTATTTGTGGAGAGTTTCTTTAACGGGGGGGACGGGACCGGATACTGTTGAGTGATGATGAAGCAAGAAATTACTGGGGACCGGGAGTATTTCTGAATGATGGACCGCCGGGGGATCGGTCGATAACGTCCCGAGTAGCTTACTGGGCTGGGGGTGTGGACCCGAGGGGGAGAGGAGAACCTATTACTATCCGGGTAAAGGGACTGTCGGAGTTAACAGAGGGAGTGCAAAAAGCCGCCTGTGTTCAGGCTATGTATGATAGAGGGCAGCAAGGGATACCGATGACTGCACCGGTGGATCCCCGCCACCTCAGACCCCTTATTAGAGGTCTGCCGGACGCTTTAAAAATACACGTCCAGTCCCTCAGAGAAAGAATCCAGGGGGCCATTGATCGTAACCGACAGAACCCCCAGGGGCCAGCCGCGCATGTGATGACTTGGGAGGAAGTACTGCACAGCATAGTAGTTTACGGGCGCGAGATGGAATGGGCGGAGCCGAGCGGTGGCACGGACGGCGGCAGGAAGGTCCGGGCAGCCAGTTGTAAGCCCCGCCCCCTCGAGCGGTCTCGATCTCGCGGGCGGGCGGACCGGAATTACGATCCCGAAAGGAACGATCTCTGGCGGAAGGCACTGGCACTGGGGGCACCCCGAGCCATGCTGGACGAGCAGTCCACTGACGACATCCGGAAGTTGGTGGAGTTGCTGGAGGGGAAAGCTAGAGAACAGAGGGAAGCGCCAGCAACCCCGCCCCCTCGGGAAGAGAAACGGAGCTCTTTCGCGGCACTGCGAGAGGAACTGGACAGGCAAAAAACCTAGAAGCTGCGGTTTGGGGTTCAGGCCGCCCAATCCGCATGGTAAATACTTGCCAATGGTCTGCTGATAGGGAGCCTTATATACACATTCCTGTGGGCCCAAAATGGATAAGTTTGGAATTCCTAATCAATACAGGAGCCCAAATTAGTGTTTTAAATGATCTACAGGCTAGTGAGCTGGGAATTAGGCCATCAAGAAAGGCTATAAACATTAGAGGAGTAACAGGGGCGACAGAAAAATGCCCCATAGCTCGAACCCAACTTTGGCTACCGGGGGAAAAAAGAATGACAGCTGTGGAGGTGGCTTTAAGCCCCTATGAGGGCAATATACTGGGATTTGATATGCTGGCAGGCAGACAATGGTATCTACCCAATGGTAGGGTGTGGAGCTTTGGGAGCAGGGAGGCAGAGGCTATTCATGTGAGAACATTGCAGGTTGCTCCTGCACTACCACAAATACCTCAATGGGCTAAAGGAATCCAGGGTGAAGAGCTTATTTCCTAATAAACTAAAAATAAAAAGATGGTTATAATATTGGCATTTCACTAGTCAAAATTTCTGCAGACTGAAAAGGAAAATCCTAATAAAAGTGAGATAAATAGTACTTATATGGAGGTATAGGCTCTTTGTTTTATATACTAGCTATATTAACGCCAGCTAGACTGGCAGCTTTCACAGATCAAAAGCTACTAAAAGCATACTCTTCCTTTAATCAATATATATATTTTCTAAATTATCCAGTGTGCACTGATGTGCAAAAGAAACATCAATTCTTAACAAAAAAATTGTCTGATATTATCTAATGAGTGGAAGCTAGAGGTCATCTTGAGAATGCAGTGTTTAATAGAAGCCTTAAATTACTGAACTAAATATCCTTTGTTGTGGTAACCTCATGACCATATTTATTTTTAATTGCTGGAATAAATGACTTCTGCTTAGATATTTTAAACAGCTATGCTAAGACTTTCGTAGGTTTATTACTTAGTGCAAATGCTGATATGTAAACTGCAAGACCCTGAAGTGCATGCATAGTCAATAATGCGTCTAGTTGTTCTCTGGATGAGTTCAATTGCAGTATTTATTAGACCTTGCCTCCCAATATCTTGCTTTGAAATAATTATTCAGGCATTTCAGGACAAGCTGTGCCCCATTATCTTTTTTTCTGTTAGCAAGATCACAGAAAGGAAATGCTGCTTGCAGTATAGATACTGTGTAGTACAATGTCTCCTGTAGCAAAATGATCCACCAACTATTATTATCCATTGGTAACAATAATTCTGTGCTCATCTTCATACTTACAGATCCTTTACATAAGACAAATTATTTAACACATTTGTCTGTCCCATCTATCTTTCCTGCTTTTTAGAGGCATGTCTGAAATATAGAGAATTTTCTGGACACAGTAAGTCCCTGCATGTTTTGTATGGCTTGGACATTTCTTTGTGTTATGGATGTTATTAAATTTGTATTTCGTAAAAAGGGAGGATGGGCAAACTAGTGTTTGGTGGAGTTCCAGCCATGTATTAAGGAGACAGGATAGTTTTTTGAAATCAATAGAAAACTTCTGAGCCTTTGGATTTAGTATTAAGTGACAAAGAAGATTTTAAAAAGTAGTTGTTAGCCTTTGACAACTGTGGGACAAATGCATAGTTTCGGACTGCTATCCACTTTCTATGAGTGGAGATGAATATTCTGAAAATCATGAAGATCAGTATATGGGAAGGATAAAATAAAACATTCTTTGCTAGACTAATTCAAGAGTTATGTGACTGACTATATATGCCAGAGTTCATAGAACCATAGAATATCTCGAGTTGGAAGGGACCCATAAGGATCAAGTTATACAAGTATAACTGAGGGGAGAATATGGTTCATGACTTTTATAAATGTTACAATACTATACCATCATCTCAGTTGACTGAGAGTGACTCTGGACTGGTTTATTCTAGGTAAGGACTTCCAATGACCTCTTGCTCATATAAATCATTTACTAGCTAGCCAGTCTGAAAAGCCAATATAATTTTTAAAAGATGACAGATCCACATTCTGCTTTTTCTACCTTGTGTGGGATTCATTTAAAGTATACTAGGATTATCATGCACTATCACTTCTGCAGCTAAACTGAAAGCTGAAGGTCAATTTGACAGGTGTGTTGCATTTTACTCAGCCTCACGCTTGCCAGGGCACAACACTCATTGACACAGTGATGTTTTCAGCAAAAGAAAATATTCTGTTAGTTCTTTCATTCTATTCCTATCATTAGGCTGGAGTTTATAAAATTTAATTTTAGGCTAGATTAAATCTTAATCCAGCAATGAGTGAAGGAGTACAATAGCACCAGAACATGCACAAGTTGCTATGAAGATGATGACTTGATGTATAAAACAGCAACAACTACTGTAAATTATACATTGGCATACAAGACCCTGAGGTTGTAAGACACCAATTGCAATATGATAAAGTTAAACATAAGCATCACTGGTCTACACTGATGTATTTTAAACCTATTTAATGCTTTTTTTTCTATGCATTTTTATAATGACCTCTTGCTAATCAGAGCAAACTTACAATCATAATTTTACTTTTCTTTGACATTGTCCATATCCGAAACTAGCTTCTGTGTTTTTCTGAATATCTTTTCCTTCTAATTGCTTCTTCAGCGGATCCTTCAAAGGACGCTTCTCATCCCTTCTCCAACTTACAATATAGTAGTATGCAATGCTTGGTCCCTTTCTTTTCTTCCCTATGCACACAGGGTGCCCACAAACAAATTCACCTGAGGTCTCTATGCCAACAGCTCGGACATACATTTCTCCTCCACTATCTGTAATGGTATCCATTCCTGAATGACTAGCTACTGCCTTAAGATTGCACAATTAGTTCTTCTCTCATCTCTCATTTTCCTTTCCTTCATTCCTGATCACCTCCAAATTTACTACCTTTCAGCCTGTTGCTCAGACTCACAGCCCAGGGACATTTTTTCAATTACAAAGGTTTTCCATAGCCAGAGTATGTTTCATTTTTGTTACCTTCCTCTGGAAAACATCTCAAAGATATAGCCTTTTTTTCCATTCCACAGAGCTATTTGGAAGATTATTTCATCTCTTCTTGATTACTGCAACAACACATCTGTGGCCTTGACAAATGCAATCGTGCCCTTGTATGGATATTCAGAATGCTGTCATGTAATTCATTTTCTGACTTTCATATTGAACACTGTGCCCCTTTTTCTGTTCTTGGTAGTCCTTCACTTTCTCTATAGTTTCATTTTTAAGACTTTTACGACTTAGCCCTACCTTATCTAACTATTTTATTTCTATCAATATGAAGAGATTGATTTGCATGTTTGATTAGCCTGTAACACCAGCCTTCCTGTCCTGCTTGTTGGATTTTCATAGTAAAAGGAAGTAAATTGCTATTCCTTGAGTACTGGGCCAAATAAAACATATCATAGCAATATCCCTGGGAAATATATTAAATAGCATAACAAACTTGTATAGGGTTTACGTGGCAAGGGGTTTTTTTGGGGAGGAGGCTATAGGGGTGGCTTCTGTGAGAAGATGCCAGAAGCTTTCCTCATGTCCAACAGAGCCAGTTCCAGACAGCTCCAAGATGGACCCACGGCTGACCAAAGCTGAGCCAATCAGTGACGGTGGTAGCGCCTCTGTGATAACATATTTAAGAAAGGGGTAAAAACAGCAGCTGAGAGAGGGGAGTGAGAACATGTGAGACAAACAACTCTGCAGACACCAAGGTCAGCGAAGAAGGAGGGGAAGGAGGTGCTCCAGGCGCTGGAGCAGAGATTCCCCTGCAGCCCATGGTGAAGACCATGGTGACGCAGGTTGTCCCCCTGCAGTCCATGGAGGACCCCACGCCAGAGCAGGTGGAAGTGCCCTGAAGGAAGCTGTGACCCCATGGAGAGCCCATGCTGCAGCAGGTCTTCTGGCAGGACCTGTGGCCCCACGGGGGACCCACGCTGGAGAGGTCCGTTCCTGAAGGACTGCACCCCGTGGAAAGGACCTATGCTGCAGCAGTTTGTGAAGGACTGTCTCCCGTGGGTGGGACCCCACGCTGGAGGAGGGGAAGAGCATGAGGAGGAAGGAGTGGCAGAGACAATGCGTTATGAACTGACTGCAGCCCCCATTCCCCATCCACCTGCACCACTTGGGGGGAAGAGGTAAAGATGTCCCGAGTGAAGTTGAGCCCAGGAAGAAGGGAGGAGTGGGGGTGTCCTGGTTTCAGCTGGGATAGAGTTAACTGTCTTCCTAGTAGCTAGTACAGTGCTATGTTTTGAGTTCAGTATGAGAGGAATGTTGATAACACTGATGTTTTCAGTTTTTGCTAAGTAGTGTTTAGACTATAGTCAAGGATTTTTCAGCTTCTCATGCCCAGCCAGCGAGAAAGCTGGAGGGGCACAAGAAGTTGGCACAGGACACAGCCAGGGCAGCTGACCCAAAGTGGGCAACAGGATAGTCCATACCATGTGACGTCACATCTAGTATAGGAACTGGGGGGAGTGGGAGTGGGGGATCGCTGCTCCGGGACTAACTGGGTGTCGGTCGGCGGGTGGTGAGCAATTGCCCTGCGCATCATTTGTACATTCCAATCCTTTTATTATTACTGTTGTCATTTTATTAGTGTTATCATTATCATTATTAGTTTCTTCTTTTCTGTTCTATTAACCTGTTCTTACCTCAACCCATGAGTTCTACTTCTTTTCCCGATTTTCTCCCCCATCCCACTGGATGGGGGGGGAAGTGAGTGAGCGGCTGCGTGGTGCTTAGTTGCTGGCTGGGGTTAAACCACGACAAGGGGGAATGTGTTTTAAGATTTGTTCTTATTTCTTATTATCCTACTCTGTTGTTAATTGGCAATAAATTAAATTAATTTCCCCAGGGCAAATCTGTTTTGCCCACCCACGAGCCTTTTGTTATATTTTTCTCTCCCCTGTTGAGTTGAGGAGGGGGAGTGTCCTGGTTTAAGCCCAGCCAGTAACAAAGCACCACGCAGCCACTCGTTCGCTCCCCCCACCCCCGGTGTCGTGGTTTAACCCCAGCCAGCAACTAAGCACCACGCAGCCGCTCACTCACTCCCCCTCCATCCAGTGGGATGGGGGAGAAAATCGGGAAAAGAAGCAAAACTCGTGGGTTGAGGTAAGAATGGGTTAATAGAACAGAAAAGAAGAAACTAATAATGATAATGATAACACTAATAAAATGACAACAGTAATAATAAAAGGATTGGAATGTACAAATGATGTGCAGTGCAATTGCTCACCACCCGCCGATCAATGCCCAGTTAGTCCCCCTGAGCGGCGATTCCCCACTCCCACTCCCCCCAATTCCTATACTAGATGGGACATCACATGATATGTAATACCCCTTTGGCCACTTTGGGTCAGGTGCCCTGGCTCTGTCCTGTGCCAACTTCTTGTGCCCCTCCAGCTTTCTCGCTGGCTGGGCATGAGAAGCTGAAAAATCCTTGACTATAGTCTAAACACTACTTAGCAACAACTGAAAACATCAGTGTTATCAACATTCCTCTCATACTGAACTCAAAACATAGCACTATACCAGCTACTAGGAAGACAGTTAACTCTATCCCAGCTGAAACCAGGACAATCAATCAGAGGGATTTGCATCCAGTCCTGGTCAGTACATGTACTAGCATTTTCCATTTTGTATTTCTTTCAGACCTTAGTATAAACACCAAAAATCCTTAAAGTACTAAAAGTTATGACAGCCTGAATAGCTACCCCCTAACTTCAAGATTCAGCAGCTGTTTCTTGTGCCCAAATTCTCCAAATGTTTCTTCCATTCTTTGTTACAGAGTCTAATGGACATGTGAAGTCAAAAGAGGTTTTGCTAGTGGCTTGCTCTTGCAATAGTTATTACTGAATATTTATTATTATTATTAATTCTTTTTCTACAAATAAGAATTATGATCGTAGGGCAACTGAATTTAATGGCCAATTTAGGTGGGTATTGCTAAATAGCTTGTCAATTAGGTTACTAATTAGGCTACTATTGTTGATTGATAGAGTGAAATCCTCCCAGGAAATGTAATACATGTTACACAGTGTTCAACTGAAGCTGGAGAATACCTGCTGTCATAAACCATTTGATTGTACTCTTTTTCCCATGTCATATTTTTGACATAGTGCACCATGTTTAATTTGACATGAAAATGATGCAGTTTTAGCACTCATGAAAAAAGAAGCCCACCTTTTCCAGGGAGACTTAAAAATATACATTTAATAGCACCAACTAATTTGGTTAATTGGTATCTCTTCTATTTTTGTCTAGTAGCATTCTGGGGTGTGTGCATGGGGGTATGTGCATATGTAATTTTGATCTTAGACCCTCAGTAGTATAGATGATGGCTTACAATAATTTCTGTGAACTGCACAAATATAAATCAAGGCCAAAATTGCTTTGTGGAACAGAAAGATAAATTCTTCTAATTCAGACTATATGATGTTCTACTGATAACACTATCTCATCAGCTGTATTTGTGTACAGATTCCAGCTTTTATTCCTGCAATGTAGTGCTACAGCAAATATAGTAGAAATCAAATATAAAAATAAGTTAGCACTTACAGCCAAACCTGTTAAAATTTGCTAACCAAATTATATTAAATCCTCCATCTGTTTATTACATTATCTTGACAATGATAGTGGTAAAGCAAATTTACTGACTGTGTTTTATAGAGTGTGCTGTCGATAATTTTATTTTTTAATTTTCAGACTACAACCTATAGTTATTTGTATTGTACTATCATAATTACACAGATACTATTTCTTCACTATTGCATATTTAATAATCAAGTTATTAGTTTTAAGATGATGTCTAAACAGTCTGAATGATGTAGTAATTACCTTTAAATCATTATATTCATCTATATGTTCAGTTTATAGTAAACAACTGTAAATTGCAAGTCCTCTTTAATTTCTCTGGTGCTACCAAAAAGAGGTGAAGGATTTCCTTCTTAAAGGAAGACTGTTATAACAATGTCATGTCCTACCATTTTTCCCTTCAGGTGCTCAGTTCAAGGAGTGATATTCACAAAGCCAGATTTCTCACAATACAATCTATTTTGGAAATGGAGATGTGTCCTACTCTTGTCTTAAAAAAATGGCAGCAGTAGTAGTGGTTAAACTGTTTGCTAGAAAGTGGAAGATGTGGCTTCAAGACCTTCTTCAGCCTGATTCAGTTCAAACCACATCTCTTGCCTCCTAGGAAAATGCCTAACATTATAGTCTGTGGCCCACATTGGGGGAAGATACCTTCCATCTCTCCTGCTGAAGTTAGAAAACAACATTTAGAAAGCAATCCAGTTTTCAGGAAACCATAAAGACTGAGAAAGAAGGGAGATTTCTTTCCCTAAGGAGACCTTTACTGTAAGAGATAAGCATCCTACGTTTCTGGTCCTAGCTCTAGGGATTGCCTACACTGAAGAGTCATGCAATTGGGTAAGCAAACAGTGTTTGAAAAAGAGATAAAAGCCTATCAAAACCAAAGGTGCCTATGGCCTCTTAGGCACCTAAGTGCTTGGATAAGGCTTTATAGGTAACTCACAAGGACTTCAGCATTTCCTTTGGTTGCACTTAAGGCACTCACATCTTTTAGTTCTGGATTCAGGCCCTAATGGCCATGACTGAGTAATCTAATCTATGAAGACACATACATAAATACCCTGTAGAATAGGGTTTATATAATGGAGATTAGGTGCTGTCCTGGGTTCAGCTGGGATAGAGTTAATTTTTTTTTACAGGAACCTGGGAGGTGGGGGGCATAGCCGGGGCAGCTGACCTGAACTGGCCAAGGAGCTATTCCATACCATGTGACATCATGCTCAGTATATAAAGGGGGAGCGGGCCGGGGGGGTGTGGCTCTTCTTTTCGGTGGGGGAAGTGGCAGAGCGTCGGGTCCCGGGTGGTGAGCAGTTGCACTGTGCATCACTCTTTTTGTATACTTTTTCATTAGTACCGTTGTTGTTGTTGCAATTTCTTTGTGTTGTCCCAGTAAACTGCCTTTATCTCAACCCTCGAGGTTCCAGGTTTGTTTTTTTCCTCTCCTCCGTCTTCCCCCCTATCCCACCGGAGGGGGGGCGGGAGGAGTGAGCGAGCGGCCGCGTGGTCCTTTGTTACCGGCTGGGCTGAAACCACGACAGTCCTTTTTGGCGCCCAACGTGGGGCCCGAAGGGTTGAGATAACGACAGATCTGGCCAGAGCGTGTTGAAACAAATTTGTCATACGCATTTCTTATACTAGATAAATAGATGTTAGTCACAATGTTGATTCAGCTGTTTACATGGTGGCGTTTTGTAAGTTCTTATATGCTTTATGTATTGCCTGTAGTTGCGTATCTCATCTCTGGGAGAGGGATTGGGATTATCATTTTGCTGTACTGGGCAATGTCGACTTGTGAAATGATTACATCACTGGTCATGAGGTTAAGCTGTTATCTGTATGAGGCAGTGATATCATTTCCAGACTTTGGGCACCTTCTGTCGGATTTTATTGGTAATTACACCCAACCCATGGGGAAGTTAGGGGGGGATACTTCCCCCCATCCGTTCCCCTCCTTTTTCTCTTTCCAACTAATTACAACAGTTTTCGAGAATTTTGAATATCCTTGGGATGCGCAAGCCTGTGTGCTGTTAGTGCTATGCCTCCTGACTATGTTTCAGGTCTTGTCTAGGGCTACAAAGAGGCTCTTTAAGAGTACCACCCAGAGATCTGTCCCAAAGCTGGATATTTATGGGTGGCACGGCATGTGGGAGGATGTGGGCAGGTATCTAGAGAACTTCTCACCTCCAGTGACTTGGAAGTTCACTCCCGAACAACTGCAGAACCCTCATGAAGTGATAGAATTTTTGAAAGGAAAATGCTGTGGCTATCCCAGAGACACACAACTCACTACACTGTGCTAGGCCCTGGCCAGTATCTACCAAACCCTGCTTGATACTATGCAGCACCCCCAGGGGGAAAAGATGGAAAACAAGACAACATGCACCGTGGCTACCCCAACCCCGACAA